>NW_014332929.1:4313-32064 GCF_000341935.2 Cephus cinctus | reverse complement strand
ACACCCCGGCCAGCTCTTATGCGGTGGGGTCCTGGGTCTGGGAGACAATCATCAAAATCTGAAAGTTAGGGAGGTTCACTCTAAAAAAATTACTGGAAACGACAAACTATCGGAACCAAAATCCGGGGACGGATCCGATTTATTTTAAATAGTAAATATAAGAACAAGATGGTAAAATACAAATGATAAGTACAAAAAACTGATCGAGATGATGTATAACCCACTGGGATATTTACCCGAACTATATTATACAATAATGTTCCCGCTGGAACAACGCAACATACAATACGATATAACAAACGGTACGTTAACGATAATAAGCGGTACGATATTGACTCACGCACCCATGTGTTTAGGGAGACGATTCCGCGAGACGTAGACTGAACGGTTAGACAAAAAACCGGAAAAATTGAAATAATGAAATGAGAGACCGATCTCCTGTTTGTCACCGGATTAGCTAACCTTGGACCCTTAGCGGTCAGGAAAGCGCAGGATGACGCGTAAGAGTACGTCGAACAGAAAAGATCGGTTGATCCCGTGAATTAAAACAAATAGCCAGAATACCCCTGAGCGTCACTCACCGTTGTCCAGTAGCTCCTACTATTGCCAGGAACACACTCTCCTGGATTATAGTCCCTCAAACGGATCACGATACGATACAATAAATACAAAAATCGGTAGAAAACGATAGTACGTCTATCCCTAAGTTTGGCCACGCCGTGAGTCACGCTACAAATTTCCAAAATCGGGAACCTTCCTGAGAGCGCGCTGTAATACCACCCCTTGGTCCAATCAGGTTCGCTGTTACATCGGCTCCGCTAGCCGCCTCGCGATCTTCAATTGTTTTAACGATCCCGGTAAAATAGATCCTAAAATCTTGCTACGATAGGATGGCTGCAGTGCCGTTTCCGGAAGGCGGGGATCACATCCACCTCTACTCCCTCGATATTCGGCGTTACGCCGCTTCTGCAACTTCTGTATGCCCTTTGCTTCTGAAGACGCTCGCCACTTGCTTCGCGTAGTTGAGCCACCAGGTTGTGTGCTCCGGTCTTGACGTCACCACTCCTCGACAGCGCTACGCCATGCCCGTAGTTGGCTCTCTCTCGGGCCCCGTCTCAATACAAATTGTGTAGAATCCTCTGGGATCCGCTGAATAAACTCAAAAACAAACGAAACGTTCCCCACAGGGAAATAAATACAAATCCTTAAAATAAAATCAGTCCAACGCCACGCGAAACGCTCCGCAACCCATCTGGCCTCACGACGTAGCCGAATTCGCCTAATTTTGTGACGTGCATCAAAATGCCACGTCACAACATATATCGACTCGCTATATACATATATGTTAAAGTTATACAAACACAGGTACATATGTATATATGTATGTATCATATGTATATATGTATATAGGTACATATGTATCCCTTAACCTAGATGTAACCCGGGTGAGAGAGAGAGCTGCTATGATCACTTGTTTTGACGTTTTGATGTACCCGTAGACTTAATAGTCGCTAACACGGTCTTACATACAGGTCTTGAAACGAGATCGAATTTTAATGCTGGGGGATAGCACGCTTAATGACTGCGATTGTAGTGCTTTTAGAGCCTACTGTGTGTCGCTGCTGTCGGGGGGGGGGGGGGGGAGGGTGATGTTAAGATATAAATATAATATATAAATAACATAGATAGCCTATGTTGACAATTGGTCATCTTGCAGCGCATGTCAAATCCTTCAAATAATTGATTTGAAAGAATAACTCATTGAAGGCAACTTGCGAACGAGTGTCCATTAACGTTCTGTTCGATGCATTTGTCTTTTACGACGTTATTCAATTTTTATAAATAAGTTATTATTACGTCCGAGTATCTTGTCTAATAAAATCAACTTCTTTTTATTTATTTGTGTCTTGTGTAATATTTTATTTTCTCCTTGAATATTGCGTTAATAATATTTACGAAATGCCGAAGTGGTCTGTAGCACCGCAATGTAAAACCGGCTGCAAAACCTTAAAAGAAAAATCCTCCAAGTTTAAAGTGCCGTCGAATATTGAGCAGTGCAAGAAGTGGGAAGCTGCAATTCCGGGCATCATCCTTTTCAAGGAGTTACAGTACGTTTGTGAAAAACATTTTGAGCAACGTTACATTCATAGAAAGTGGACCAAAAATGACAGGAACGGTCAGATTATTGCTGAAGTAAGTGTATTCGTCTTATTTGTTTCTATAATACCATAGTCACATAAAAAGTGCGACCAGTACAGCGTGTGCTTCCTTCTATGTAAGGTGATATTTGAATTCATTGCACATTTGTTCAAGGTTCCATATGTGTACCCTCCTCTCGATACATTGGCTGTTTCATGAATATTTGACAGTACGTAGTGTGTGTTATTCCAAGAACATTATTCAGCTCGGCGGTAATATAAACAAATCGTCGGTAGCTCCTAGCCATCGAAGATACATGCGGAACACCTCATCTAGCCTTTGAGTAACCCTATATTTCCGGCTCGCAAAAACCGTTGACCATCTCGCCGGAGGTAATGTTGATGACAGTGTTGTGAATTTGCCTGTAAAAATTGTTCGTAACCATTTTTACCAGTAACGTAGCCGGTAAAACAACTGGTCATTTAAGTAATAACAGTGCTACCAATGCCCGGGAACTGAATTTCATTTTGAATTTGATAAAAGTTCAACATTATTGCGCATCGCTTCTTTCAATTTCGTCAATTAAAAACATTCCACATGATTGTTAAACATTTCTTAATAGCAATCAAGTAATTCTTTAGTTATTATTAAATAAAAAAGATTTAACGCGGTTAAACATAGCGTTTACAATCATGTAGTTATCGGAAATGAACGGATTGCAAGAAATGTACAGTGTATAGATAAATGTATTTATTATAAGCAATTACGAACACGTTTATTTATTATTATAAAATTAGAATATGTTTGTTAAGATAACTTTCCATAACTTTTTCATAGGAACTTTTTTTTTTGTTAATAGTATTAAGCTCTAAAGTATTTTGAACGCTGCACAGTGATCTTCATAGACCACGAATTCATAAGTTATATACTTATTGTACCTTTTATTTTTAATTCTGATGTGATAGCAAATGTGATTTTTTTAGTTTATATAGAGTCAATATCGTTTTTATATTCCTATACCTATATTTTGTGATATTAATATGTGATAAGCAACGAAAAAGTTATACTCTATACAGGATGTCCCACGACGTATTCCCCAACGGGCTTTGGCATATTCTCCGTTGAAAATAGAACAAAATGTAATTTGTCCGAATGAAATCGGTTGCAGCGTTCTGGAGAAAATAAATATTAAAAATTTAGAAATATCATCATTTTAAGTAAGTTCCAATCATCACCAAAAGAAAACAATAGCAGTAGAAAAGGAAAGTGGCGGGCGTTTGCATCTGTGAACATATTCACTCAAGTAGAAACTGTAATATTATCATTAGACTATGACTTATCAAACATGAGACATGATGATATTTCTAAATTTTTCATATTTATTTTTTCGAGAACGCTGCAACCGATTTCATTCGGAGAAATTGCATTTTGTTCTATTTTCAACGGAGAATATGCCAAAGCCCGTTGGGGAATACGTCGTGGGACATCCTGTATAGAGTATAACTTTTTCGTTGCTTATCACATATTAATATCACAAAATATAGGTATAGGAATATAAAAACGATATTGACTCTATATAAACTAAAAAAATCACATTTGCTATCACATCAGAATTAAAAATAAAAGGTACAATAAGTATATAACTTATGAATTCGTGGTCTATGAAGATCACTGTGCAGCGTTCAAAATACTTTATCCGTAATCGTGGAAAAGGTTGATTTTATTCGTTATCGCTTAGGACATCACAATCGAGCTACTCCTCTTCCATAAAGACTTCATCTTTGGATTCCTGTCGGGAGTATGGACGCCGGATTCGTTTCTGCTATTGCCTTTGCTGCAAGTTTCTTGTTGATATTCTTTGTCGTCCTGCTTCTTATTAAGCAAATTAAGATTGTACTTGACAGCGACTAGTTTTTTTGTATGATCTTGACTGAGTCGATTTCGCTTCATTGTTTTCACGGTGGAAAACGCACTCCAATTCCTTTCACAGGTGGCAGAAGTTAACGGCAAATTCAAGACGATAACTGCCAATTTTGTCAGCTCTCGTCTCACGCAGTTTACTTTCCACCAAGCTACTGGAGACATGTTTTTGGCGGCTTCCCAAATAAAAATGCTTGCCCATATCGACGATTTGGTGACAAAGTCACCTGGAAGTGGAAATAGAATGTGCTATGACGTTGCATTTTTGGAAATGCACGTCACAAGGGAGTTGTCGAAGGAAGTTGAAGTGCGGGCTGGATTTACAGCCCGCTATTACATAAGCGTCCACTGGCGAGGGTCGGGGAACCACCTAGAAAATATAAGATCTGTAAATTAATTATATCTAATTTTAATCTATACCTATGAACGAGCCTACACTCACCAACACGGAGAACTGTGGAGCTGGGTACCTGCGTGGGACATCATTACCGACCCCGGCGAGACTGCTATACCGACTGCTCGACCCCATCACCACTGCTAAAGTCCGCCGAATTCAAACCGCTCCACGCAGACCACCAATATCGCAGCCGCCGCCAACATCACAATTCCCTGTGAAGGGGTTACCGTCTTACCTGTACGCACGCCACGAAACTTCTGCTGCCTGCACCGAGGTGTTCCTGTTACCTGACATCGGGATGCGAGTCCGGCGTAACCACACGTGAATCCACTGCGCTCAGGAGGAATACTCGAAATACCCGGGTGAAGGACCACCTCGTCTCTTGTCGTAGGGGATTCTTGAGCCATGTGGGCGTGATAAGACTTTCCCCAGGGACGTGGAGTGAGGACCCGGTCAGCAACCTGCAAGCCCCGGGAAGCTGTCACTCGGAGAGTCATCAAATGCGAAATACGGAGCATAGGAAAAGATCACTTACCTGCAGTCAAGATTCATACGCTACCTGTAGCCGCTACTCAACCTGGTTACCTGCATCGGCACCCTCCGGTCAAGTATGGAGGCTCGGAGAGATGTAACACCATTTCGGAGCATCTCAGCAGAACTTCAAAGGCACTGCACGACGAACACACTCTCCAAACTTCGCAACAACAACATACGGACAGCGGCATGACAGCGCGGAAGACGCCAGTACCGCCCTACGTTGGAGCGCTAGCGAGCTACTATTATCCAGAGGGCTGCGTGAAGGATGCGCACGCAACCGCTCGAATGTTTGAAGTTACCTGATAGGGTTAATGATCCTAGATCCTGGCGATATATTATCAATACGCATCTAGGATTGGCGGAAGTAATCGCGGTGAATAATTAACCAATTATAATCGGCAAAATTAAGGGTCGGGTGGGAGGATAGTATCCCGGGTGTCGCGTAAAGAATCGGAAGCGTTCTCTTTCGTCGTGGACCTTCCTGCCAGGTGGACGTTTTAGCCATCCCTCCGGAACTGCACTATCGACAGTTTCCCTTGTGTGGATTATCCTTCTTTCTATTATGTGTTAAGCAGTATTTCTTGTAACCGGGTACGAAACTCTTCACGCTATCTACGTGACTAACATTGTTACACGCTACCTAGTAGCGAGAGATTGGCTAACTTCGGCCTAAGGGCCTAAGCATGCATCCATCGAAGAGCTTCGTCGCCGGAGTATTAATTTAAATATGCTAGTTCGCGAGTGATGTGTTGATTCATATTAGTGGTGGTTTCCCCTGATTACGGCCACGGCGGAGAGCCTGTTTTGTGTCTTCCGTTCGTTTTTCTTTATTTTACGTTTGATTAATTTGCGTGATTAGCTGTTGATGCACATTAAATAGCATTGAACATGTGTCCGCGTAATCCGTTAAATTCAAGGGTGGCGGAGGAAGCTCCTTTCCCCACAGGGGTAAGGATGCTATCTGAGGCGGAGAGGACCCCCAATCTCTTGCGGAGGATGAGGTGGCTGTGCGAAAGAAAATTGAGAGGGCACTGACCATCTCGTTGGCCGGAGTGAGTATTTGAACATTAATTTTCTCTCTTTTTGAAGTTGCTTTTCCCTTGCATTTATTCATTCTCTGCTTTCCTCCCTTTTTTTTTCTAGCTGGAGTCCGTCAACATTCGTGAAATGCGGATGCGCAAACGAGCCCGGGCGCACCCACGATCCCTGGTGGACTGGCACTGCGGAGAAGGAAGTGTCACGGAGCCCGACTTATTCTGTCTCAAGAAGCTGTTCGGGGAGGAGCCGTTCGAACCTGAGAGTTGGTTGTGACCAAGAAATCGAAATTTTGTCATAACCTTTGTATATATATGTTTTTTTTTTTTTTTTGTTTGAATATATGGTCTTGATTAATCTATGTTCGTTTTGCCCTCACTCCAACACTCTGCACACCTCTTCCCTTTAACTTAAGCGAAAAAATTCTTAAGGCAGTTCACATGAACCTTTAGTAGTTTTTTATTTACTTTTATAGTGTAGTTTACTTTAGAATTCTTTTCTATTATTTCATAAGGTCCCGTCCATTTAGCAGAGAGCTTCTTGGAACGTCCTCTTCTTAGTGCATCATCGAATAGAAGGACTTTGTCGCCGACTTTGGATTCTTTCGTTTCGGTCTTCCAATCGTTAGTAATCCTTATATTTTTCTTTAGCAGTAATGAGGTTATCTCTCGCGACTTGGTTCGCGGCTCTGAGTTGTTCCCGTAATTCAAAAGCGAAGTCGTTCTAATTGTATGTGGGTTTTGGTTCCCTTTTGAACGTACTAGGCAATAAGGCTTGCCTGCCATAGATTAATTCGAATGGAGTAAATCCCGTAACAGTATGCGGAGTAGTATTATAAGTAAACATGGAGTAAGGAAGCCATTCATCCCAGTATTCTTGATCTGGACTGATAAAATTCCGTAAATATTCCGCCCGTGTCCGACGAGAGCGCTCTAAAGCTCCGTTAGATTCTGGATGGTAAGCGGAAGTCTGTATCTTCTCTATTTTCAAACGCTTACAAGCATTTTTGAACATTTCACTCAGGAAATTAGTTTCTTGATTCGTTAGTATTTTCTCAGGTATTCCATGTTCGCAAATTATTTTTGTGACGAATTCTTTGGCTATAGTTCTCGCTTTCTGATTTGGTATTGGTATGTCTTTGCTAAAGTATGTGAGACTGTCTTGTAAAGTTAGTGTACAGTAACGTCCAATTGAACGTCCGATCGAATGGTAAAGGTTTTATCCCGATCGGATATAAAATGGCCGAATGGCAGGTGTTGGAGTGAAAAAGTGCATTTTGGAACTTTTTGAAAAATTCGAGATTTAGTAAGAAATTCATATTTCTAATTAGGGCACGAGAGAGAGTATCCTTCGGCATTAATAAAACACCTCCATTGAAGCCCTCTAGGAGGAGTTACACGCCCTTGAAGTGAAACTACTACCCTACCACGCGCGCTAAGCAATTGTCCCCCGAGCCTCTCGAGCGGAACTCGCAAAATTTAGGCGTTTTTTCAAACGGATAATTTAACCCCTTATCAAACTCATATTTGGATGTTTAAAAGCGCGTTTTAATCGTTGAAATCTCAGCTACAACGTGGACAAATATGAAACTTCTATTTCATCGCTTTCCTAATGTAAAATGTCGGGGAAGCTTCGAGTGCGGTTGCGAAATCTCGAGATCTCCGTCACGGGATCATCTCCGAGAACAATAATTTTGTGAGAATCTGCAGTATCATTGAAGATGATATCACACAGAAACTGGACAGATTGGCCGGCGCGTTCGGAAGTTATGGCCATTTAAGTGTTTTCACTTCAAGGGGGTGTAACTCTCCCTAGAGTGATCCTACAGGAATTCAATGGAGGTGTTTTTTTAATACCAAAGGATACTCTCTCTTGTGCCCTAATTAGAAATATGAATTTCCTTCCGGAACTACTAGATCTCGAATTTTACAAAAAGTTCCAAAATGCACTTTTTCACTCCAACCCCTGCCACTCGGCCATTTTGTATCCGATCGGGATAAAACCTTTACCATTCGAACGGGAAGAAAATTTCCTAAAAAACATGTCTTGGGTTTTTCGAAATCTGTCATACTTTCACAGAAACGTAAAAAAATTCAAGTGTTGCCTTTCAATTGGACGTTATTGTATATTTGCTTCCTTGATGGGTTTTCACTAATGGTCCAACGATATCCAGTGCACGTTTTTCGAAAGGTTGTGCTGGGGTGTCAGTAATTACCATTGGTGCTTTGATCCGTTTCCCTAATTTGTTCGTTTGGCATTTTCCACATTTTGATATAAAGTCTTCTACGTCTCGGCGTAATCCCAACCAGTCATGGCACAGTCGGATTCGCTCGATCGTTCGAGATACGCCTTAGAGACCTCCAATAGGAGTATCATGGTATTCGTAAATAATTTGTTGCCGTTCTTCTTCCGAGTATTCTCGGTCAGGTTTCTCTTGCGGAAGAGTTTTTTCTATCTTTCCTTTACTTCTAGTAGTGACGCATATCCTGCTTAGAGCGTCTGCGTTCACATTGGCCTTTCCCGACTTATATTCGATCTCGTAATCGTGTTCTTCCAGCTTCAACCGCCATCTCATCAAACGAGAACCTGGATCCTTTATACTAAAGAGCCAAGTTAGTCGCTTATGGTCTGTTACTATTTTGAAATGGGTGCCATATAAGTATGGTCTGAAATGGTTAACAGACCATACGATAGCGAGTATTTCCTTTCCATACTACTGTAATTTTTCTCGGCTTTATTCAATGTACGGCTAGCATAAGGTATGGGCAAATCCTTGCCTACTGATCCTTGGGACAATATTCCACCTATTGCCTTATCTGAGGCATCTGTGGTGACTACAAAGGGTTTTGAAAACTCTGGATACTGTAATAATGGTGCACTAGTTAATGTTTTCTTTAAATTCTCGAAAGCCTCTTGTTCCAAGGCTGTCCATTCAAAAGTGACATTTTTACTTAGTAACTGTGTTAAGAGTTTAGCAGTTTTTGAGAAATCATGGATGAATCGTCTATAATAACCTGCTAACCCTAGGAACGATTGGACGTCTTTTATATTTTGCGGAGTAGGGAAGGTTTGAACCGCCGTTATCTTCAAAGGGTCCGGTTTTATCCGTTCCTCAGTTATCACGTGTCCTAGGTAGTTTACCTCTTTCATTAGGAATTCGAACTTGTTTGGTTGCAACTTCAGGGTGTTTTTTCTCAATCTTTGAAATATTTCTTCCAGTCGTAGATTATGTTCTTTTAGATTCACAGCGTAAATGACTATGTCATCTAAATATACGAAACATCGGAGTCCTTGTATTCCTGCAAGAGCGGAATTCATCAACCTTTGAAATGTTGCAGGTGCAATTTTTAGTCCGAAAGGTATGCGATTGTATTCGTAGTGACCGTGGGAAGTAAAAAATGCAGTTTTACATTTGTCATCTTCTTTCATTGGAACCTGGTGAAATCTGGATGTCAGATCTAAAGTACTAAAGTATTTGGCATTACCCAACTGGTCTAATATTTCGTTGATATTAGGCAGTGGAAAAGAATCGCCGATGGTTACATCATTCACCTTTCGAAAGTCTACTACGATACGCACTTTTCTTTGGTACCACTAACAGTGGTGCATTCGATTGACTGGTACTATGTCGGATTATTCCATCATTCAGCATTTGCTGTACTTGTTTATTTATTTCCGTCTTTGACTTTCTGATAACCTATAAGGTCTGATATTAATGGGTGCTGTCCCTGGGCTGACCTGGATTTCATGCGCTGTTGCATTAGTGCATCCAAACTGGTCGCCTTCTAGATAGAAAACGTCGTGATATTTTTCACATACTTCGATCAATTTTTCCTTTTCTTCTTCATTTAGGTGCTCTGTCCTTAAATTTTCTCGTAATTTAACCATTCTGCCGGCTAAGGGAATGGGTGTGATTTTAGACATTGATGTTCCCTTCTGGTAATCGGTCTCTACGGACTCATGTTGCAATTCTTGAACTGTTACAGTAGGAGTGTAAAGTTTTACCACTCGCTCGGTCGTATTTAGGACGCTGACCAAGCATTCTTCAGGTTCTGGTTAAGTAATACAACCGCCTAATATTACGCCAGGTATTAATTCCGTTCTGTCAATAATTCCTTCCTTTTTATCTTTCGCTATAGCTTTTATTATTGCTTCCGATCTCGGCCTTAGCGAGATTTTCCTAATGAAGTTTTCTAATTTCCAGGTTATTCTTTATAACTGGAGGCATTTGCCTGTTTGCATAATTACTTGATGCTTCACGAGCATGTCGTTTCCTAATATTCCATCAGTTGCTATGGGAAAATCATTCCTTACCACACGCATGAGGTGTGTAATGCACGCGTCTCCTATGCGTATGGTTAACAATATCTTGCATAATATAGTTACTTCTGTACTTCCGATTCCCTTTAGGGTTAATACTTCATCTTGGGCTGGTGCATGTTTGTGCAGCTTCCCTATTTTCATTAGACTGACTTCTGCTCCAGAGTCGACTAACATCATGGATTTTGAGTCGTCTATTTCTACTGCTTTCATTTGGACGAGGTTTATTCCTCCCATGTTTTCCTTGATATGGTTTACGCCGTATGCTTCTATTAGTTTTGATTCGTTTTCTGAATTTTTATTGTTCACGTTCCTGTTTTCTTTTGCTGAATTTCTGCCTCGCGTGAAGAATGCATTTCTTCCAGGCCTAGAGGTTTCTGGACGTAAATGCTTATTCTTTGTCCAACATTCTTGTTCCTTATGTCCCAGTTTGTGACAGAAGTTACATTTTATTTGTAGTTTGTTTATCTCCCTAGAAACGCTAGGAGTAGGTAGGCTTCTTCGCGGTGCTACTGTCTTAGAGTAGCAATCTCTAGAAAAATGTCCTATTCGATTGCATTTGCTGCAAGTAGGGGGCATAGTCCTTCTTGTGTTTTCCTGTCCAAAATAACGTTTAGCTATGATGGAGTCACGAGTCCCCCTACTTTTTTCTTCTTCTATCGCTCCAGTACTTGCCGCCTGGAGTGTTTTGTAATGATTTGCTTTGACTATCATTCGAATTCTATCGTGTAGTCCCTGTTCAAATATACCTAGGGCTTGAGTTCTTAATAATCTTTCAATAACTTGATTTTCTGTGGGGCTATTTCTTGAAGACGTTGTAGCCTTTATTAATTCTGTAAGTAAATTTTCTACCCCTTGCTTATATGTTTTTACATCTTCTTCGGGTTTTTGTTTACTAGCGTTGAACTCTAGTTGCAATGAGGTTGCTGATCTTGATTGACCATATAATGACTCTAATTCGTTCTTCAATTCTTCGAAAGAGAGAATGCTTTTGTGTCTAAGTGCTTGATTTGCTTTGCCTTCTAATTTAGTCTTTAATATTACTAAGACTATGTTATCATGATCTGCAGGGTTGCTCTGCTCAAGTACATACGTACTGTGACCGTAAATTGTTGTCGATAAGATCGAGAAATAATGGCAACGCGGTTCACAATTGACCGAAGGATCACGTACGGTGTCCGGTAAGCAAATCGTTAAAATAGAATATTAAGAATAATAACGCCAGACATCTGCACGATGTCGCCACACCGCCGGTAAATCCTTCGCGATACCCTGGCTACTCAGCCCACGGGAATGGTAGAGGGGCTGGTCCGTTGAAGACACACACATGGGAAGGACTTGGACACGAAAAATAAAGAGGCTCGATATTCAGTAACAATAACAAAAGAAGTAGAAAATATATTAACACGTCGCTCTATTGAGCGGGAAATAAATGACAAGATTGAGAACATTCGTGTGGCCAACGGGCCTAAACAAAATACAAAATACGCAAAACGGTCAGAATGCGAAATACTATTCGTGAAGAAAACCAACCTAAAATAAATATACAATACGAAGTCCACCGGGAAGCGGTAGACAACGGATTCATCCGCAGAGGACACTCCAGGGCACGTGGTCACTCAAATACAAACGAAATAGATAATTCCTTACAATATTACTCAAAAGCGTCAGATACAAATTATAGAACGATATCCCAGCATAGAATACTCGTCAAACGGGAAAGCACACCGGACGGGAACGTTTAATGTAGGTCACCAGAATCGTTGCCGATTCCGGGCCCAACTCTACTGACTCTACTATATTATGCTGGCTCGTTAATACCTCAGATGTTAAATGGTAACGTAAGGGCTCACTTCACAATGATCCGGGAGCAGGTATTCAAACAATTATCCAATTAGTTTACTAACGCTAGAGTCGCGACAAAACTAGAAAAGCCGGCACTCGCACGGACGGTAAGCGGACGAATGAATAGTTTCCTTCTTAATTGGCGGTGGTGGCGTTCCGATAGTTTTTGCGCCTGCCGTTGATTGGTCGACGTCTGGGTCTTCGAGTGTGGCCGTACTGATTTCGGGGCCCATGGTATCGCCCGAAGTTTGAGTGGCGGGAAATTCTCTCGCCGGTTGCTTACGGGTTTTGAAGTGGCGCTCGTCCCGTCTTTCCCAAATCCAGGGTGGTGTGAACATTCGGTACATTAATTCTTATCTCTTATCTCTTATCTATATTCTTATCTCCCTTCTTATCGGGAGAACGGTAACATCGGCGAGACACGGGAAGTCGCTCGGTATAATGACCATTACGGTACACTAGGGTGGCAGACTTTCTGCACATTGGCCTCGCGATGGTTCACACCGGTATCGATCTGGCTTCCAGGTAATTCCATGACTACCCGGAGCGTCTTCCGGGAGTCGGAACGTCGGACGGATTTCGCCTTCGTAGGTCCGGCTGATCGGGAACTCTTCTCGGGCCCTCCGTGCCGCGTTTCGGCCCTGGGCTTTGGTTTTCCGTCGTTGACGGGACGTAGGTGGATGGTGCCGCCGTCCTTGGCGACGCTTATGGTCAGTCGGTATGTCTTCGGCACGATAATACTGATCCATATTTGTCGTCTCTCCTTCGGCCCTCCTCGGCAGCTTTCTTCGAGTTCTGGGTTCTTAATACCGGCTTTCCTGCCGGTACACCCGAAGCTTCGTTATTCTTCTCCCGTGACACTCGCCCTTATGCCGACCATGGGACCCCTCCATCTGGTACCGTCCTCGATATTTCCACCTTCCTTCCGCTTGTCTGCTGGAGCTCCCATAATCCGGGAAAGTCGTGGAATTCGCTTGTCCGCCGTGTCGAGTTTACCAAAGATACAAACAAAATATAATTAATTAATCTATTTTTCGGACTCATTAGTGACCCTGGAGTGTCGATTATCCGTACGAGTGCCTCGGGATACGAGACGTAAATTCGTCTCGTAACAACAAAACGGTATCCTGCCCATAGTCACAGTACATACGTCCAAAAATTCTGGCAATGCTTCGGGTTTTTCCCCGTTAAATACCTTGAGTTAAATCCTTTAACGACATATAGGTAGTTGAAGTTCTTCTTCTATTATGCCTTACTGGTACAGGGAAACGGGCTTGTAAATCTGCGACCTGTTCTCGCAATCTTGATATTTCTTGATCTATTGCGGAATCGTTTACTACGAATGATTCAAGAGGCGGTCTAGGAGATTCCCTTGTGGGTACCGCTTGTTCCTGCTCTAGCTGAGCCATATTATCAAGTAGAGAGTAATTTGTTGAATCGTGTGCCTACTGTCTATTTAGGTTGACGTTGTCGTTTCCTAGCCTCTCTAAAGTAGGTAAGAGATTTCTTTGGGCCGAAGGAAGGGGTGTCCTGCTGGGACCCTCTCTTCGGTTTATTTGGAGGTTTTCGCCAACTACTGACTCTGAGTAGCGGTTTAAGTATGAATCTACTAATCGCGAACCTGTCTGCCTAATATGGAGTCGCGATTAGGATCGTTTTGAGGCATGAGGAGACATTTGCAATTATGCTAGGTGATATAAGATTCTGTTTAGGCAATTGTTAACTTAATTATTCAATTGTTCGCGCCTGTATATATCGTCAGGATCTTTGATCCACGTAGTATTAGACTATGTAATAGGCGTTTCAGTTAAAATTTCTCCCGTTTACTCTTTGTCCCGGCGTTGCGCAATCAAGAAGTAATTCCCGCCTAACTCGCGTAAAGACTATGGAATGAAGTGTAAACCGTCTCTTCGATTTAGTATCAAGTGTCGTTTGTCACCGACCTTCACCTTCGTTTCAATCCACATCAGTTCGTTCAGGTTATGGGCCCAGATATTTTCTCGATATCCACTGAGCAGGTGTTCTCATCGCCGGAAGTGTGAGTGCGCGTGGCAACAGTGAATCGGCATTTTTCACTTTATAATCTCAGATACAGAGTTACAGTATGGAGAGCAGGAATTTTAATAGTCCGTTCCAACCGGTAGAGAAATTGGCCGGACGCGAAAATAATCGTTCATGGACAGTAGCGATGCGAGCTTACCTCGAGGTCGAGGACCTATGGGACACCGTAATGGCGCCGACCGTAATGTGAACGACCTGACGCTGTTCGGGATCGAAAATCATTTTCTATTAACTCACAATATTCTCTCTCGCAATATCCTTCATAGTAATAAAATAAACATGAGACGTGTTGCGTCTTGTTTCCTTATAACTATTGAAGAACTACTTACCATGATGCTGCTGCCTGTACGACTGTGAACGACCTGACGCTGCAGGCCCCAATGTGTATTGCTAGTCGCGCGATAGTTAGCAACATTGTTGCAGACGCCCGCTCAGATTCGATCCGTTAGATTCCTAGACTGTTGTGTTGAAGTCGCCAGTACGTGATCTCAATAGACCGATATACTATTCTTCCCAATTGTCCTTTTCTCAATTTCTGTTACTTTTAGATATTTACACGCGTCATGTGTGTGTGAAATATAATATAAAATAATTGTCGTAATCATCTTCAATGAAGAAACTTTATATTTGGCCCCTGACAATGTTAAAAAATAAAAATTGTAAGAAAAAAACGCCAAAATGATCGAGAAAGGCTCCAAGATCTTTGGCAGCCTTTCTCGATCGTTTCGGCGTTTTGTGTGCCTATTCAGAGTTCAGACTCTGTTCAGACTCAGACGGGTTCGATCCCAATAACAACCTTTTTTGTTTAAATAATTTATATAAGCTTAAAATACAGTTTGGGCAACCGAGAAAGTTTGAAAGAGAGGAACCTTGAAAAATAGTATAGACCGTTCGTAGTATAGGCCTATTGGGGACCCGCTACGTTAAATAATGGGAACGTATCGACTGCGGCACCTCTTGGGTGATGTGGAGGCCCGCAGGTTGTCGTTGTTATGCCTTTATCGTAATAAGAAAAATAAATTAATTGGATATACTCTTTAATCTGTTAATCCCATTTGCAAAAGCACATTTTTTTTTGTAAAAAGTAAGTGCTCTCCATACAGGGGTCTCGAACCATAGACCTCCCGATTCGTAACCGGGTGCACTAGCCAGACGACAAAAACACGTGTATGTTTTACTTGTTTCGGAAGTTGTATTTCTAGATTTTCATCGTTTATTCAACTGCTTACTATTATCGTTTAGCTTACTTTACATATAAGTAGAATAGCATAGAGGGGTCGCGAACCATAGACTTCCCGATTCGTAACCGGGTACACTAGCCAGGCGCCAGAAACATCTGTTTGTTTTACTTGTTTCGGAAGTTGTATTTCTAGAATTTGATCATTTATTCAACTGCTTACTATTGTCGTTTCACGTACTTTACACATAAGCAGAATAATATGAAGATGCACACCAGTTAAGAACTTTCGCGCCACCCTTCTCCACGTGGACGAACAAAAGAGAATAAAATAAACTTTGGGCAACCTTGAAGAGTTAACAGAGAGGAACAGGTTATTGACTCAGCTACGATGCTCGTTTAATACTAAATTAAATTTATTATAGATATTTATCTATGATATTTCAAAATTTCTCTTTGAACTGTTCTCGGTCGTTTCATTTACCAACGAATTTCGCCATTCATTTTTTAATGTTCATTTTTGGCATGATAAGAGGTAAAGAGTGAAAACCAATATTTCTATGCATTTTTTATAACTTTGAAATTTATTTGAATATACACATTTATTAGCGCATTACGTCCATACCAATGTTTAGGGTTCGGTTGGATGGAAGACCTTGCTGCCCCGCCTGTTTATCAAGAACGGTTTGTGAGGAGCGGCAACTTTTTCCCCACCACCGAGCAATCCATTTAATTTCGCTGACTGCAATATCGGATCGAACGATGATCATGACCCGCGCGGCTACGCGAAATCTGTAATATCGACAGAGGCGATGATCACGAAATCTTACTCCCGGACTCGCCGCTACGATTTAGCGCCATGCTTTTAGTATCGCCTAAAACCGGAGCGTTGTGCATCTCCCCACTCATCTCTGGACTGTACAATAGAGTGGTACCTCTTTCCAACGTACATACGCACAGGCATATTGTGATTGGTCGTGATGTTAAAGTGTAACAATGGAGAGTGAAAGCTTCTTGCATGTAACATACAACGAGGCTATACGACGGGCTATACTGTAACGCTCCGAGCGCCTAATTCCGCTGAATACTTGAAAATTCCACTCACCCACGTAATGAAGTAGTTTTAAGAAAAATTATGTATTACTATTTTTAATGTAGTATACTTAACTCCATACACATAATGAAGGTAAAATAACTTATTTCTTCGTATTTCCTTACGACTACCTAACATAAAAAGGCAGAAAATGTATTTTCACAGCGAAGATTCCGCTGCTCGCTTCTCGCTTTCCGCTGCTTTCTGTCTGAACGAGCCCTAAAACCGTAGCGTTGTGCATCTCCCTAGTCATCTCTGCATTGGTAATCTCCGTACTCATCTCTGTTTGGACTGTTATTGGTGGAAGCTTGAATTTCGTATACAACTCTTATAAAACTGGAAAAACAAGGTTCTGGGAAGGTTCCTGAAAAGTGAAAATAAATGAAATTGATGTAAATTTTATAGATCAATTGTTTTCGGGTTTTCAAACATGTGTGTTAACAAATTTTGTAGTATAATTTTGATAGATTGATGGTACAATCATTATTTACATCTAAAATACTCGTTTCAATGATTATTAACAGTGGATTGATGTCATCTGTATGAGTGTGGTATGTACATATTTAGGAAAAATTTGCTATTTTACGTTTAGTTTGTGTGTTAAGATATACAAAATATAATTTGAACAACTCATTATTGTACTTATATTTTTTCAATAATATGACATCCACCAGTATCAGAGTGCAACTTGAATCTTAAGTCATTTATGATGTTATGATTACATTTAACCTATATTCAGAAACAAGTTATTTTTTTATCAACTTAAGTCAGCCTTTAAGAGCACCACAGCATGAATGTAGTAAAATAATTACTTTTTTTCTGAATGCAAGGGTTAACGTTAGAATGAAATATAATTCCATGTTTTTTTTTTTTTTCATATTAGCTAGATCTTTATTGAAATCAAAAGCATAAGCTACCTTTCAGTATTAACTGTTTGAGTTTCAAGCAGGGCGATCATGCTGTTTAGATTTCATGTTAAAAAATCCCAGTATATTTGAATATTATGGATTAAAACAAGTGCTATTGCGCTGTTTGGCATTTTTTGACAATGTTTTAATTCAATGACTCCTGGGATTCAAATGGTTAACATTTAATGTTGTGAATATCATTCTTAATTTTTATACATTTTTTAGGATTGCAATGATCATTAGCATAGTTACTTATTAGAATTTATTCTTAAGCTTATTATAAACTATTTTTATGAAAAGATAGATATAGGTCAATTTGAACATTTTCTGTAAAGGTTTTATGTTTTGTACTTGCACCCTACTTTTTAAACCATTTTTAAGAAATAATACTCTAACAATGAGTTGCCATAATTTTATTGAATACTAACCATTGAATGGTTGTTACGTCGATTTCAATTAAAAGTTGTCTTAATCCTGTCAGCCCTATGAACTCATATATGTGGTCTGAGAAATAGTTCTTCATCGTTGATATACCCATATCTACATTATGAGAAAATAGTTCCTCATCACCTGTGAACTTGTACTTTTACTTTGCCAAGCCTGTACCTTTGACATACACCTTTATCAGCCACACTGCAAATATAATTAATATACCCATTTACAAAAATTTCATGCACTGAAACTTCAAGCTTATTCAGGCACCCACGAACTATATTGTAAAAAGTGGACGGGCCACAGATAAAGATTTTCTTTACACATTTCTGGGTTGAAAGGGTTAAAAGGGAAATTGTGAATATAGGACAATGTATAAATAAGGTTTGTAAAGAGTTGTATCAACTACAGGTTTTGAAAGATTGTAATTATTTTTACAAATGATACAGTTGAGATTTATATTATTATATTATATAAATTACAATTGATTTAAATTATTTTCAACAATAGTCAGTATAATTAATATAATTATTATATAATAATAATAATAATAATAATATATTTTATTTCATAAAAGTTTGGTATACAGCTCTTTCCATACAGAAAATTTTAACAGTTATGCTGTACATAGGTGTGTATTTACTAAGGGGATGTGTTTGAAATTGCTTTTTAGTCCCATTTTGTCTTAGAATTACTATCTGTATCTCTTTTTAATTGTACAATTTTTTTTTAATATCCTAAATTTGCAAGTCACTATAGTTACACTGGCCCAACAAAAACAGTTTCATGTAGAAAAACTTGCGAAGTACAGGATTGCTGTGCATAACCCGTAACAAAAAAGATTGAAATCACATTATAATAGTACTTAATATGAAATCACCTAAGGCGTTATTAATTATTAATTGACTACTAAATCATAATTAGATATAAGCAACAGTAATAACACAAAAGGGTAATGAAGATGTTATAGAAAATTTTGAATATACAATTAAAATAATGAACTATTCCTAGATCATATAGTAAGCAAATTTGTAGTGACTTATGTACTTAGCATTATAATGTAATTTCAATATTTTTTATTAGAAGAATTCGCAGCAACGTTATATTAGAGAAATTCTAGGCACACGAAATTTGTATTGATGTCAAGTGAGCGTGAATTCTTTGTAGTTATACGTCTTTACAGATTTTAAATGTAAATTTATTATGACGTCGGTCATCAAAAAACTATATTGCGTTGCCGGAAGTGTTGAAGGCCATGTAATATATAATTTCATTTTCTTTAGAAGTGCATAAACGTATATCTGAATTTTTAACCGAAATATGGTATTCAATGCAAAGTGCATTTCAGTTGAAAGGACTATGTAATTAATCCATAATTATATAAAGCGAAGAAACAATTAGGTATTATAAAGAAATTTACTTGTAAAGTATACTGATAATTTCATGTAATATTCCAAGTCAAAATGTCATCCAGCTATGTTATTTGAAATAGTGAACACGGCTTTAATAAAATAAAACCAAGATAAAATAAACATTTATGAAACCTTGCGTTATAGCGGATGTGCAGTTGACGCAGTCTTTTTGTCTAATATTTCACTATTTTTTTCCAAATTGACGTGCATAATTTGTAATAATCAAATATGAGGCATAATTTCTGATGTGTACGCACCTCAAAAAAACAATATTGTTCGTTCGGGCTCAAATTTAAGCTAATTGTAGTCCTATTGAATGCTACTTAACCCTTCGTTTGCACACTTCCGCCACGACCTGTCGATTGCATATAGGGTCACTTTGACTCCAGACATTTTTCAAACGATTGTATCTCGCTAAACATGGATTATTTTATTTTTTGTATATCGATAGCTTTTGTAGTTAATGATCCTTACTGGCTCAGAGTGGGAGAAGCGTCGAAAAATACATCTATTCATAAAAAAAATCAATCTTTTTTTTCACGTTATTAAAAAAATTCCTTTGGGCTTTCAGAGAGAAGGGTTTGTAAATACGAAAAAAAAAATTACATTTTCGACCATTTTTTCATAAAGTATATTTATTTGGCGTTTTGAATTTGGGCATTTTCCAGAAAAGAAAAAATAAGAAAAAAATTGACTCCTTCACCAGATTAACTATTCAAAACCTATATTTTCTGCAGTTTTCTTAAGGTTAAACTCTAAATATATATTTTTATTATTGTCCACTGCAATTGTTGCACAAGTAAATTCGTTGATCATCGCACATTGCCCTTCGGCATGACGGACACTTGTTCTTCGTTTTATGGTCTTTATGTTAATCGCAAAGAGCGCATCTAACCCGCTTATCAAATTGTGGCCTTTTATCCATACATTACTGAGCATCTTTCCGTAAAATCATTTTTATGTTTGTCACAATACCCGTCCTCAAATTGGCGGTCTCTTGCAACCGGTGTTACAGGAAAGATCGTAAAAGATAATAGGCGATTATATTTTGGCATTTGCGGCTAGAAAGCTTTTCATTAATTTCGTAAGCGTTAAATTTTGCACATGTGTGCTAAATTCGGGTATTAGCGACTGACTGGTCGAGAATGCCAAAAAAGAATCGCATCGGCCACCGATGTACCTGTGACAAAGCTGATCAAAAGTATCAGTCCCACCTTTAGTGGAATTGTAGTATTCAATCATTACTGGTTTACCAGAATCGCCATTTTTATTTGAACGGATGTAGGACGAAGTCACGAGTATCACCTTATTGTTTTTCGGTGTCCGTGATAAAAGAGCGATATCTTCATGTTAGTAATATTTCTCCGTTCCCTCATCTCCAGCTATTTTCATTTCGAGTGGGATTTTTGCTTGTTGCTTCGAATTGTGACAGTAATTTAATAATTTTTTCGATCAACGGAATAGATGTGAACCAGTTGTCACACATAACGTTCCTGTTAGTGCCATGAATCGGTTCTATTACTTTTCGAAAAATGTGCGTAGATATCGATTTCCCCTGTCTCCCTTAAATTTTTCCAGTGTACGGTATGGCATTTATCTGCATTTAATATATTTTAATAAATAACCGAGATAAAAATAAAAAATAATTTCTATGACTAAAAGAATGACTTACAAGGAACATCACTTTAGTGTCTCTCTCCAATTTTGATGAAATTCAACTATGTTGTAGCGCTTGAAAAACTAAGAGACACTTATTTTTTTTATCGGTGGAAAAACGGTTTTAGGGGGCGAAATCAACCCCCAAAGTTCGGCATGTCGAGGGGTGATAATGCAGTTTCACCTAGAAGGGGTCGACCGATTTCAATGAAACAAAAACTAAAATGTTTCTCATCACGAGTAATGAAAAGTGCACCTAAATATTAAAAAGAAATTGTCTCTTATGTGGGTAAACCACCCCTCGATTATTCTTTTTTTCACCCTATTTGATAATGCAGTTTCACCTAGAAGGGGATAATTTCTATGACTAAAAGAATGACTTACAAGGAACATCACTTTAGTGTCTCTCTCCAATTTTGATGAAATTCAACTATGTTGTAGCGCTTGAAAAACTAAGAGACACTTATTTTTTTTATCGGTGGAAAAACGGTTTTAGGGGGCGAAATCAACCCCCAAAGTTCGGCATGTCGAGGGGTGATAATGCAGTTTCACCTAGAAGGGGTCGACCGATTTCAATGAAACAAAAACTAAAATGTTTCTCATCACGAGTAATGAAAAGTGCACCTAAATATTAAAAAGAAATTGTCTCTTATGTGGGTAAACCACCCCTCGATTATTCTTTTTTTCACCCTATTTAAAAAACTTACCAATGGAATTCAATGAAACGCGTACCATTTGAAAAGGGAAGTAAAATTACAGTTGATGTTTTTTTGCTCTGTTGCGGGAAAACACGTTTAAGGAGGCAAAATACCCCCTGCATACTGATGCATGAATTTCTATATAGAACCGTTTCTCGCGAATTAGAAAAATAAAACCTGCGATTTTCATTGAAGATTATAATTATATATCTGTGAATTGGCATAAATTTAGTGATTTTTATATTTGAATGACGTAAGTATTTAAAGGAAAATATCGTTGACGACGACGGAACTGAAATAAAATCATCTCGCTCGCCATCTCAATATACCCTGATCTGATTTAATAATCGTATTAACGTTGGTGGCAATCGATTCAGAACCCTCAGTTCCTATAGTAAATGTATCAATAAGTTTTGCTCACATATAGCGGTTTATAAGACATATCGTTCCAAACACAGGTATAAGATTTGACTTGGGTAAAGAGTCTCTGTGAGCTGTGCCTTCTACAGCCGGTAGTCTGTACTTGGCGCGAGACTCTACCGAGTCTCTTGATCATGTTCATGTATTCTGCTCAAGTATTGCACATGATAAGTTAATCCTTTCTAAATCCTGCATGGTGGAAACGCGGCCATTATGTCAGCATATACATATTTTTTAAGTAAAATGCAACCTTTTTTTTTTTATAAAAGAACATATTTCTCTGAAACCATATTGTCCATCATTGAGCATTTCTATTTTGTAAATGATAATATTCTGTTTGCAAATAATTTGTTATATGTTTTTTATAAATTGAATATAAGTGACATGCAAATGCTCATTACATCGTTACTTCCAATTTTAAAGACTTTAAAGAAGGAACGAAACTGCAACTTATTTTTTTCAAACACAATATAATTATACACTATTAACTTAGAATATTGAACATTATATATCATTACGTTTATTAAAGTTAGCATAACTGGAAGGAGAGAAATGTAAATGGTTTCTATTATTTATCATTACAGGAATTTAAGTTTCTTCTTTTCCTGCGAAATAACGGCAGTTAGGAGCCATTGCTCATCATGTCACGCGAATCCTTATTTGGTTGTTTAACGGCACTCCACAAAATTTGAAATAAAAATGTTGCTATTGTTTGACCAACTAACAACAATTAATAATCAAGGAAATGTCGATCTGCTAAATGTATCTCCATTGACAAAGAAGTTGATACTTTACCGTTAACAGGTCGTCATTTCCCGTTATTTCGCAGGAAAAGACTTAGAAAATTTCTTATAATAAATTTGAAAATAAATAAAAACATCTATACAATTTTTTATTGATACACATTATAGGTCTACTAATAAAATTCGCAAAACAGTAACACAAATATTTTTGAGAATCGTTCTAGCCTCTAGGTTGTTATAGTTGCTTTTAATATTATTCCCACTTGGCATGGTCAAATATACATGGTTAGTCAGTAGAAACGCACCAGCAGAAGTTGGCCGCAAGTAGCCGACACGGCAGTGTGGCCTCTTAAAAAAATGATATGTGACTGTGACCGATTCCCATAAATGCAAACTGACAGTTCGCATAGCAATAAGGTTATTGAAATATTTCAATAGTTAGGTTACTGAACCAATTAATTAAGGGGTCTACCCTAATTAGACGGGCAAAAAAAGGCTATTTTCACGAACTTTTTTGACCGGTATAAATTATAAATATGGATATAAAAAGTGTTAGGCCTAAAAAATACACTCTTAAAGTACACAAAAAAAATTTTTTATATTCATTTTACTCAGTTTTCGTACAGAAAAATGGGGAAGAAGACAGGTCCAGAAAAAAAGATGGATGTGCGTTGTTGATAAAATCTCTGGAATGGATGATCTGAAAAAAAAATGGTTTTAGATTCAGTAGGTAAATGGCTATAGCGCATATCATACGATTTTTGATTTGGTTAAAAATGACAAAATGGCAGCTATTTTTCCGAAAACTACGAAAAAGCACGTTTTTTTTCATCGTTTTTTGAAAAAAAAATAGTTACACTAAAAATTTCAAAATTCGTATGATATGCGCTATAGCTATAGTCATAAAGAACATGTGGTAAAATTTTGGTAAGAACCGGTTCAATAGTTTCGGAGATTTTATCAACAAGCCGTCCAAAAACGTCATTTCGAGAAAAACGCGTTTCGTTTCTTTAACGAAAAATCGTGAACAAATCTTACGTCTGTACGTACTTTACGCTGATTAGCGATGCCTGCACCATACATTATGCCTTCAGTTTCTTCGTAGCGCTCATTTTCATCCAAAATGTAGTACGGATAGTATATTTACAAAAGGTAGCAGCTCCTCATGTATACAAAGGCAGGTAGGTAGTACCGCTCCGAGCGGTGCGTATACTAGCGCGCTCAGGTAGCTAAGTAAACGTCGCTCAAAAGTACACTTAGACTGCTCGGATGTTTATAAAATTTTAGTATGATACTTTTAAACATATATACTTTCGAAAAATGCAATTAAAAAAATCGGTTTTTTGAAAATTCTAATTAGGGTACACCCCTTAGTATTGTAATGACAAAATGTAATATCAGTTAAGATTTGTTTTCACAACAGATTTTCGTGCAGATTTTTTTCAAACGTTAAAATTGCTCGTACATTTGAGGATTCGAGCACAGTGTTCAATGTTCAGTGCCATCAAACTTCATGGTATAAAGTGGCTTGAGTAACTGGAGAAGCCCAGTCAGAACTTTCAGAGTTGCTTATTTTAACAATGATATCTGACTGTGACATGTAACTAATAATGCTTGTTACTGATTGAAGATCCTGGGGAAACGACACTCCTTATATGATTAGAGCATCAACCCCCACTCTTTATTCACCATTCCTACACAATTATTGAAATTGGTGGCAATATGAAATCTTACAAATATTTTCTTAGTATTTAGTTAAAAATTAGTAGTAAAAATTGTACAGTTTTTTAGTACGTTCAATTGTGTTAAGTTTGTATGGATCCCCGCTGGGTTCACCCATAGTCAGCCATTGTGGCAGGACCTAGTTCATGCGGAAAAAGGCTTATAAATCACATCGAAGATATGAGCGATGTTAAATTTTCTAGAATTATCTGGTATTATTCCGAATCACAGCCTCTCTATCATTTGAAGGAGTTGGAGAGCGTTGAGTTTCAGCTTCTGCTCAGACTTTACCGGAGAACACCCCGTACTGATAATTATAAACGACATAATGCGCGAATCTAATGAACAGATAGTTGATATGTTTACAGAAGGTTGTCATCATAAAAACTTAAGCGTATTCTCTATTACTTAAAATATTTTTCATCAAGGAAGAGGTCAGCGTGATGTATCTTTAAACGCTAACTATATTGTCCATTTTAAAAACCCGCCAGACCGAGCACAGATTTAACATCTTTCGCGTTAGGTTTATCCAACCAATCCCAGATTTCTTCAGGACGCTTATTACGACGCCACACTGATACATCACGGTTATTTACTTCTGGATCTCAAACAGGTCACACCTGAAAATTGTCGAGTGCGAACGTGTTTATTTCCAAACGATCCAGCGCACATTGTTTACGTTCCTGAGGAGCATACAACAAGCTGTATTCGATGTCGTTAAACTAGTCATCTGAGATGTGCCGTAAGAAACATATCTATACGCTGCAAGCTCTATATAAATTAGCATTGGAACATCAACGTACTGTATTCAAAGTAGCAGTTTCAAAGTTGGTTCTTATTATTTGTGAATGCGCTCTTAATCTGCTACACGGCGGTGTACCACTTACTTTTGAAGAGAAAAAGCATTTGGCAAAAAATTCCTTCGTAAATTAGCATGTAGCCGCGGTACCTGGGAGGAAAAGAAAAAACTGCTCGTTCAAAGTGCTCGTTACTTTTATTGTTGGGACCTTTAATATCTGTTTTTGCTTCAAAAATATTTAGGACAAAATAATTGAAATATGGAACATACTAAGAAGATAGTTTAAATTCCTCATAAAACTGTGAAGAGTCTACAACGAGGGCCGCTACCAAAAGAGCGCAATCATTTTTTCGAATTGGACCCAGATATGGATGAATTATTACAATCCAAATTGTACGCGGATGAGAAATAAAAACGTTACACTCAGATTCTACAACGATATTTATTTTTTATTAAAGATTCGACAATAGCACTCCCCGTAGTGGACAATACAGAATCGATGTTATCGACAGAACCACAGATCATCACCAGTGAAGAGGACAAAAAGCAAAAAAGCCCTGAAAGACAACCTAATAACGAGTGTCATCGAGAGTGTACCTAAAAAATTTAGGCACAAGACTGAATTTTCCACCAAACATTTGCTTGCTTGCAATCTTGTATACCGGAAACTAAGCGGTAAAGTATTCTTAGACGATACAGAGATATCCAGAGAAAATATTATAGATTTAGTTAATGATACTGTAAGAAGTAGAAAAAACGCTCATCCTGTCGGTTGGGAGATATTGAATTACTTTTGTATGAAAAGCGAGATATCTGGAATTAGACCGATTGCGAGCAGCGGATCGGACAGTGGGAGACTTGATTCATATGCTACACCTCAGGAGCATGGTGGTTCAAAAAAAACGGGTGATGGCCAATTGTGCACAAACCCAACTTGATACAAATGCAAATTTCTGCCGCCTGAGTGATCTTCCATCAGTAATTCGACGATATTGAAAGTTATCTTTATCTGAAGGACCCTTTTCAAACATTTAATGTCCTGTTGATATACTTATCCACTAACCTCCCAGTCTCCGAAATTTAAATATTCCACCTTATCCTAGCCTTACCTAACCAAACTTAACGTAAACTAATGTTAAGGGGCACCGCTAGTGTGACTGCCTAAAAACGAAGATGATTTTCGGGAATTTTTTTAAAGAAAAGTATTCCATCGAATGTTTTAAAATTTTGAGGATACATTTGACATCAATAACGTAAACATAGTCATTTTTTTTAACGAAAATATTCGATTTTCAGTAAGTTATTCGTCATCTCCCTAGTTTCCAAAAAAAAAAAAAAAAACGTTCCTCCATTGTTGCAGTGATTGCAGCTTTGACAATACCTGAAATAAAAAAAAAAGTTCGTTAAAGTAGAAGGTATTTCCTTTGTAATAACCCAGGATTGTGAAAAAAAATTGAAATTTAAAAAATGGCGGAGTTTTGAAAAAAAAAAAGTTTAAAATTTCGCTCAAAAATCTAATGGTTTTTGGCATGATAAAATTATATTTTTTAACCAATCGAAAAACTGGAGGGTCATTGTATGGAGAAACAAACACTAAATATGCTAAAACAAAAATTCAATCGATCGGATGATTCGTTATCGAGTTAGAACTGCAGCAGATTTGAAGAATGTTGTTTTGAGAAAAACGCGTGTAAAGATAAAAGTATTGAGCTCCAAAAACATGTGACTGGCAATAATGTAGAAAAAATCCCTCAGACAATCCCTATACATTGTGACGTACGTCGGCCAACGGCATAGCCGACAAATAATCCACGGCCGCTCCCAACGTGCTGAAATCCGGAAAAATATCCGAGATCCGAACTAAGTCGGACTGTTGGGCGCAGGTGCGGACTCCCCGCACCGACGTTCCTCCTATGGCCGCTTCCACGCGATCTCCCGGCTGCTCAGCTTCAGCTAGCTGAAATGATAGAGGGGAACGTGGGGGCGACGAATATCGAACTGTTCGGGGTACGTCAATAAAAACGCCGTTCGAAGTTTTAACATCCGTTTATTCAAAATAAAAAAAAGAAAACGGAGTCAGTACAAATCGTCCGGCACATACAATAACTTCTAACGGCGAGCGCGGCCCTTCATGAGGGCCGCAGGGTTAACCGTTCCCACCGTCCCTAGCTTGCCTTATCACGAGGGCGGATTCCTGCCACCCGGTCGCGATCCTACCAAGCCCGGTGGGCGAACCTCTTTCCTAGCGGAGATCTTCGCAGGTCAGCGTCCCGAACGCCTGGACCACCGATCTCCGCCCGGGCTACGTGAAGGCGGCTGTCCCGGCCCTTCTTCGAGGGGAATCCGTGTAATAAGAAGGGCCGCTCTCGGCGGTACTTACCGGTGTAGCGGCTTGTCCAATAAATCCCAAAGAAGAAAAAAATAAAATAGGCCGCTT
>NW_014332929.1:0-4217 GCF_000341935.2 Cephus cinctus | reverse complement strand
GGGGGAGGTCCTCGGCTTCGGCTGGCGATCCCTTGCGCACTTCCGCTATCTCGTAACTCCTCACTCACCTCGCCGTCACCCTTTACCCTTATTCTACTTAAAAAAAATAAATCGAGTCCAAAAATCCAAGCCGCGTCGCTCAACAGAGATCCACAAAAGCCTAGCCAAGTCGTCAATACACAAAAAGAAAATCCGCACTCCACTGTTCACTGCCCGTAATGATCCGTACTATATTTGCCACGTGCAACTCGGTCGATTACCGGAAAGAGATTAAATTCGGCAAATTCGAAGATTGCCGAGTCCTATTGTTGCCGGCTTGCCGAATTTAGGCGAAGGAACTCCCGTCTCACGGGAATTCCTGGTCCCCTCATCCTCCCTCGTTTAGCGGGTGGACCAAAACAAAAATACCTCCCTGCCGCGGTACCTCGCCGCCCAGGACGCACGTCGGGACGATCAGGTATCCAGCGGGCGGTTACCGGAAAGCGGGCGGTCGGCGGCCTCATCGGCGTAGGGTATTAGTCCTCGTGCCTCGCCGTCCGATCCGCCCCGCCACCTCCGCCGCTGAACCCCCTCCCATCCCGATCGCGCGACCCCCCGACGCGGACCCTCGAGTTTTATCCCTTAAGGTAACGTGGTGCGTCCAAGCCAGGCGCTTGATGCCACGTTACAACATACATATCTCTGATTTCTTGAAAGTGTGACACTAGTGGTGTCCCTTAAACCACATACAATATACTATAATAAGATATCGTACGTACCTAATTCTAGTCCATTTATTTAAAAATGGACAGAATTTGTGGTAAAAAGTCATTTGTGTGGAATTGGTCTTTGCGAACTATCATCACTACTACCATTTCCAAAACCCTGCTACAACTTTATCTGGATCGAGGGTCCATCCAAACAACCTCACTGAACCGGTACTACTTCCACAGAAATCATAAGATAAGGAACAGTTGAATTCCTTTGAAAATCATTGGGACAAGCCGATGGGTATATTCACATATAATCAGATACACACAACAATTGAGGTGCCCCATGCAATAACTCGCTTAGCGTTCGAGAGTATTGTCTGTCTCTTTTTTCGTTAGGTGAGATGGCTGGAAATTCATTTGAAAATTAAAATGCAAAATATTCGCCAACCAAAAATATTTCATTGTAGAGGATCCAAAACTGCACAAAATTAACCGAATAAACTTTTCTGTGCGATGCGTACTTTTTTCGAAAAAAATTAAAAACTAAAATTTTTGAAACTAAGGAAATCAATACAGTTGAAATCTAAACTCGCCGAAACGCGGCTATTACTCCACGGAACATTTTTCAATTTTCAAGTTTTGTAGGGCATAGCCTAGCGCTGCTAATGCACCATTGCTTTTTTCCGAAACCCTTATCAATAATTTGTTATTTTAATACAAATTGATCCGCGTCGAAAACCTTGTCTTTTCACCTTCATCTGCAAAATGAGTCGAGTGAATTTTCAGCTGCGAGAATATACTTTACGGCGTACTGTTCTACGTACAACGAGGAAGTTTTCCACGGAATTAGGCCACGATTGGTCAAAAAATAAGCAAATGACGATGAGTTGAAAATGTCGCGAGCGCGCGGACGTTTGTATCCCGCTCGCGTTCGCTACATTCGACGGGCCGAAGCGTTAGCACTGATTTATGCAAATGAACATGTAAAAAAGTTTAAGTTACAGAGATGTTCACTAGAAATACTTGTTTCATTACGTACATGCCAGTTGTCCTTGGAATTTGGGAAATATCAGACAAAATTCATAGAGTATATAGCGAGTTGAAAACAACGTTCTGTCGCGCCGGGAATGCTCTCTCGCCCGCTATTCTTTTGTTTTCCACATTAATTTGTGGTCTCCAAGGTTTCTGAGAATCATCGTCGTTCTTATATTTTTGTGACTAGCCAAATACTTCAGCTGAGTCTTTTGTGCATCTTCGGAAGTTACTGCCCTACAATATTTCCTTATTTTTTTGAAAAATGCTTGCGAAAGAGCAAATTATAAAAGGTCGAAAACGAAATCAGAACAGTAGCGAATGGAAACGGAACTTGAATAAAAAGTCGAAAAATGAGGTATTTTATACCATCTTTTTTTTGGTGTTCAAATAAAAAACTTTTTTATATTTCTTTTTTTTACTGTTAACACAACATTAACTCATTGTTTTCAGGGTCAATCTTACGTTTCTCTTTCGGAAAAAATTGCATCTTTAAAAGAATTCAAGTCGGTCAATTCTTGTTGTCCGCAAGAATGTTTCCGGGACATTGATATCCCACAACAACGAGAACTGCACGATAATTTTTGGAAAATTGGTGACTATCATGGGCAGAACGTATTTCTTAGCGGCATCATGAGGAGAAAAAACTCACAGACAATAAATGGAAATTGCGAACTAAAACGTATATTATGGGATTATATTTTTCATACCGCGTGTCTCGATATTGTAGCATGTCAGAACTTTTTAATTCAATGTTTGCAAATTAATAGAGGCAGATTTGCGTCCGTTTAAAAGAAAATCTTTTCTGACGATACATTAAAAGACGGCCGTGGCAGGCATGAAAATCATTATGCGGTATTGACAGCTGAAATGAAAAAATTAATTTACATACGTTGTAACATAATCCAGCTTTCGGAGCCTCATTATACACGTGAAAATTCTACACTTAAATATTTTAAAATTCGGATTTAACTTTTAAAAAAATGTACGATTTTTTAAATAGATTTTTACGCAGCTGTTAAAGGTGATGATACCGATATTAATGAATCAATAGTCCCGCTAAGCCGTAATACTTACGAAAAATATTTTAATTACAATGTTGATTTTACATTTAGTGCACCTCGAACGGACGTTTGCAATTTTTGTTTTGTAAATAAGGACAACGCGGAAACAAAAATTGAGTTTTTGCAGCATACAGCTAATGTAAAAAGCTACAGAAAAATAAAAAATATTCTTTTGGCAACTAAAAATGCGCTTTGTTTAGTTTTCGATTTTGGTCAAAATCTCCCACTTCCGAAATTATCTTGTTCCGAACAATTCTATCTTCGATTGCTCTGGTTGTATATTTTCAATGTTCATGTTCTGAGTGACCCTGACAGTAGAAGTTACATGTTTCCAATTATTGAAGGTAATGTGAAAAAAGGAAGCAACACTGTCATGAATCTTTTGTTTTATGTAATCACGCAAGAGTACAAAATGGGCTATTTTGACAAAATCGTCCTATTTTCTGATGCTTATGGCGGCCAGAACAGGAATTACAACATGCTTAATTTTTTTTCATTGCTTTCCAAAAAAATGCAAGTCGAAATTCAACATCTCTACCCGGTACGAGGACACTCATATTGCCAATGTGATGCCAATTTCGGCATGTACGAGAAAAAAAAGAAAAAGTTAGAGAAAATTGAAACACCTGAAGAATATATTGAAATAATAAAAAATTCCAGAAACCCTCCTTTCAAAATTGTTCAAGAAACTGATTACGAAGTAAAAGATTTTGAACAAAAGATGGAAAAGAGGGCAAAAATACCAAAACAGCTTCAAATCAGTAAAGCTGTGAGGATAAACTTTTTCGCTAACGGCACCGTTGACGTATTTACTGACTATAAAGGAAAACCTACGAATTTTTTGATCGAATCATCTTTAGAGTTTGTTGAAATCCTGCATTCGGAATCTGCACCATGAGTTGGTATAAATGCTGCGACACTCAGAGATTTAAAAAAATTTATTCATTATTTAGGTCCGAAAGGGAAAATCTTTCGATAATTTTTTTCATAAAATGGAAACAACAAACAATACTTTACATTAATGTATGAGAGAAATTTTTTTCATATTGTACTTAATGCGGTATAGATCATCATCTTAACAGTTTATGATAAGAAATGTATTTATAAAAATAATGATAAGAAAAGTACGATTAGAAATTCTATAACTTACCTTAACTGTCAAAGTTATTGATGGATGAAACATAAACAATACTATAAAATGATTTTCTGACTTTGTAAGAAATTTTTGTAATCATAAGAATAAAATAGCTTCTTCATGTTTTATAGGCATTTTGGAAATCATACTAATTTTTTCCTGTCAGTGATAATAAATGTTAGAAGGTACGTATTAATGCACTTAATCACCATAATTATCGAAATATATGTGCTAAAATACGTGCTGTAGTAGTATAAGTTTGGGGGTTCTGGACCAGGAGACCTGTAACCGACA
>NW_014332928.1:45711-47254 GCF_000341935.2 Cephus cinctus | reverse complement strand
GGCCTATGTATTTTCTTTCCACAGCCACAACGCCGATCTCCTTCGGAGCTACACTCCTTCGGAGTCTTTGAAGTACTCGATCTCGATCACGAAATCCACCGTTGCGATGCTAACTCGAAGGCATTCAACGAGAAACTAACGGCGATGCTAACGATCACAGGCGGTACCGAGTGCGCAAAAATAACGATAACGCATACCCCAAATTGCTGAACAGTGTATTTTCTTCGATTGTTTATCCGCTGTAATCTACGACGATCTGACGCGAAGCGTCGATCTCCAAAACATTATTGTACTCTGCGTATACGATACAGTTCACAGTGGTGGCCAGCGGTTCGTCAAAGCGTACCTCAATTCATACACTACCGTGCTTGATCAGGTTCTAGTGGGTGTTGCTAGATCGGGTATAAGATCGAAAACGAACAGGCAGTAGCCGTCTGCGTAAGCGCTCCTAGATATCGAATTACCCTCGTTGAGGAAGTGTATACCCGTGCCACTGAAGAGGGTATGATACGCGTCCACGTCAAGACCGGATTTGCCGAAATCGGTCTGCAGTGCTTTCAAGAGTACTTGAACACCGTCGACGTACAGGTAAAAGAAATTAATATGATAGTTTTTAAAATTGAACGGGTTGAGTTGATAGTTGCCATTGAAGGCCTTGTTATCGACGAAGCCTATTATAATCCGCTTAGGTAATTGGCCGAGAATCGCGTTATCCATAGTGCCACTGTGCAAACCGGCGTGCATTGCCAGCGCCTTGGCCTCCACACGCGTAAGCGGATACTTGGCCGTTGTCTTAGACAACATTTTAGAATGAGCAATTAGAATACCGGGGCTTATTTTGGCATGTCTAACGAGGAGCGTGACCTCCGTTATATGTAAAGAACACTCGCTGTCGGGGTCCATGAGGGAGAAACTGTCTCTCGTAGGTACGAGCCGTAAACGGAGCTCAACACCATTTAATAAAAATTTTTCTTGGTTAAACACATCGCAATGTAAATGACCGATCAGATCGCCCGTCTTGTCTTTACCGACGAATACTTGCCTATTCGCGAGACCCATATTCTTGCCAGCTGTATCGTCCATATGACTGGGCGTGTCATCGTACCAGAGCACGCTCGAGAGGTGTGACCCCTTAGCGGCTGGCCCATAATTCAATAGCGTCACTATATAGGCCCTGTAAGCGTACGCGTTATTAGGTGGCGATACGAGTTTCTGATTAAAAAACACGTCCACCTGATTGAACAGCGAGTGTAGCAGGTTGTTAACAGGGGCTGCTTTGCTCAGGGCGTCAGAATCTAACGTATCCTTGGAGCGTAGCTGTACGCGTAAACTCAGCTTGGTGTGTGCTAGATCGAGGTACTCGACGCCATTACCCGCCACGACAAATTCAATGGGCGAGTCATCGGTCAGCGATGAGATGGGCTTGTAGTGTACCCACTGGGCGCTCTCTATAGTGGTCTGCGTCGGTGGTAGTGTAAAGAGCTCGAGCTCCGATTTCATGCACTCGCACGAGTGAGCGTGTAGAAAGGCCATGATAGAGGTA
>NW_014332928.1:41722-45651 GCF_000341935.2 Cephus cinctus | reverse complement strand
TGTAGAAAGGCCATGGTAGAGGTATCGTTTAGGAGAAGATATCCAGCACACTCCGCTTTACTCTCTTATTAGCGACCCTACGAAGATTTTTCGGTTTCTTGGTTTTTGACTTTATTTTTTTACTACCTTTTTCTCAATGCGGAGCAGGCTTCTTTCCCGTACGTCTCTTACGCTTGTTAGCGGCTCTTGAAGCGACACTCCTTCCAGCGACGCCGGTGATAGAGTGGGCGCCGCGTGATCGTTTTACACCTTTATAGCCCGATCCTTTCATGAGCTCGTCAATTTTCGCCTCCGCCTTACGTTTAAGATTCATACCCGATTCGGCAGCCCTGGTGCGAAACGCCTGTTTAAGCGGAGCGCCGCGCTCGGTGACGTCTGTCAAGATATTCATGCCCGCGCGCACCGCCTCCTTACCGACGGCTCGGACTCCTCTCGATAGCAAAGGTAACACACGCCGAAACAGATCACCGAGAAAGCTACCGATATCATGTCCTCGCTGATAAGGCGACCCCGCGAATACCCGAAATTTTGTGGAATATCCCCCACCGATCTGCGAGTCGTAGTAATCGGTGTAATGAGCCATCAGTCTAGCCGTTTAAAGTGTAGTGTTACGGAGAGCGTCCCTGATTCGAATGGTATAGGTTCGCCTAGGTGGTCTCTTATATCGATGTCGATCGTTTGAAAAGTCGTGCGGAGCAAAGGTATATACTTCAACGGTGAAAACGAGAGCACTTTCATGGCTGCGTACGCGTATTTGTTAACCGTTTGCAGGGGAACCACGCGAAGCAAGGGTGTTTGGACGTCTCCGGTGATATACGGTTCGCAGACATCGGTGTAAACAAAAAGCATCTTAGGTAAGGCGTTGATCAGGCTAATACAACGGGCTTTGCTTTCAATACCTTGACCGACTCGGTAAAACCCAGGATGCGTGCCAGAGAGCGGCAGAGTCTCAGTTCGTGCGGGTCGTCTAGATCGTTATCGGTAGAGACGAACGATACTCTCGCGTAACCGACTCTACAGAGCTCTAATTTCAGACGGCCCTTCATAGCCCTGGTAGCGTTTATTTCGTCAACGAGTGTCTTTACGTCGTCATAAACACCGTGCGCGACGTTAGAACCCGTCATCATAAGACCCACTACCGGTTCTTTGTGGTTCTTCCGCGGTTTGGTGCGGGTGGTGACTACGCCCACGTGATCCCAGTCTTTTAGCGCTGCGGGCACGTGAAGAAAGGTCATAGGGATCTGTATTTCGACCAGAGCAACAACCCATGCCCCATGTAAATCGATCTGATGCGGTAGATGCGTCGTCAAACTGGTAGTTTTATTTTCGGGATAGTACGACATACTGCTGTTACTAGGAAGGACGAGATAAAATTGGTCCTTCATTGTTGTTTAAGCTGGATGCCGGTATCCACGAATTAAATTTTTCAGAGTGACCGACCCAACTGACCAGTACTTTTTGGGCTTTCCCACGACTGCTTCGTTATATTACACGATCGACGAGAAACGTGTCCTTTGCGATGTCCTTGCGAACTCGAACGAGCTCCTCTTAGCAGAAAATACCGTCAATCCCCTCGCCGGCAAGATCTTCTAAGATGTAGACGGGGGGTTCCCTCGTTGTACCTAGACGTACGATTTTAAAAATCACTCGAGTTCACCCACCCTCGTAACCTTTCGCAAAAGGGTTTCTAGCGCTACTGATGTGTACCAGGTCGTCGACACTGTATTTAGGGACGCGCGTCCTCGCTGATGCGTACCTCGTAGATAGGTTCATACGAGCCTTAGCGGCATTATACAGGGTTACGTCAACCGGGCGCATTCTTATCGCGGAGTGGCGTGTCCTGTTGTACGAGTCCACGAGATTCTGAAGAATATCTATGTACCGCTGAGTGTTTCTATGTGGAAAGTAGCGCCACATACGATCCTTCAGAGTACGATTGTAGCGCTCGACGACAGCAGCCTTTACGTCGGGGCTGCGCACTACACGGAATCCTATACCAAGCTCCTCGAGCAGACTAAAGTGTAGTGTTCCGGAGAGCGTTCCTGATTCGAATGGTATGGGGTCGCCCAGGTGGTCTCTTATATCGATGTCGATCGTTTGAAAAGTCGTGCGGAGCAAAGGTATATACTTCAACGGTGAAAACGAGAGCACTTTCATGGCTGCGTACGCGTATTTGTTAACCGTTTGCAGGGGAACCACGCGAAGCAAGGGTGTTTGGACGTCTCCGGTGATATACGGTTCGCAGACATCGGTGTAAACAAAAAGCATCTTAGGTAAGGCGTTGATCAGGCTAATACAACGGGCTTTGCTTTCAATACCTTGACCGACTCGGTAAAACCCAGGATGCGTGCCAGAGAGCGGCAGAGTCTCAGTTCGTGCGGGTCGTCTAGATCGTTATCGGTAGAGACGAACGATACTCTCGCGTAACCGACTCTACAGAGCTCTAATTTCAGACGGCCCTTCATAGCCCTGGTAGCGTTTATTTCGTCAACGAGTGTCTTTACGTCGTCATAAACACCGTGCGCGACGTTAGAACCCGTCATCATAAGACCCACTACCGGTTCTTTGTGGTTCTTCCGCGGTTTGGTGCGGGTGGTGACTACGCCCACGTGATCCCAGTCTTTTAGCGCTGCGGGCACGTGAAGAAAGGTCATAGGGATCTGTATTTCGACCAGAGCAACAACCCATGCCCCATGTAAATCGATCTGATGCGGTAGATGCGTCGTCAAACTGGTAGTTTTATTTTCGGGATAGTACGACATACTGCTGTTACTAGGAAGGACGAGATAAAATTGGTCCTTCATTGTTGTTTAAGCTGGATGCCGGTATCCACGAATTAAATTTTTCAGAGTGACCGACCCAACTGACCAGTACTTTTTGGGCTTTCCCACGACTGCTTCGTTATATTACACGATCGACGAGAAACGTGTCCTTTGCGATGTCCTTGCGAACTCGAACGAGCTCCTCTTAGCAGAAAATACCGTCAATCCCCTCGCCGGCAAGATCTTCTAAGATGTAGACGGGGGGTTCCCTCGTTGTACCTAGACGTACGATTTTAAAAATCACTCGAGTTCACCCACCCTCGTAACCTTTCGCAAAAGGGTTTCTAGCGCTACTGATGTGTACCAGGTCGTCGACACTGTATTTAGGGACGCGCGTCCTCGCTGATGCGTACCTCGTAGATAGGTTCATACGAGCCTTAGCGGCATTATACAGGGTTACGTCAACCGGGCGCATTCTTATCGCGGAGTGGCGTGTCCTGTTGTACGAGTCCACGAGATTCTGAAGAATATCTATGTACCGCTGAGTGTTTCTATGTGGAAAGTAGCGCCACATACGATCCTTCAGAGTACGATTGTAGCGCTCGACGACAGCAGCCTTTACGTCGGGGCTGCGCACTACACGGAATCCTATACCAAGCTCCTCGAGCAGACTCTGCAGTACACCGTTGGTAAACTCTTTACCTTTGTCTGTCTGTAGGTACATGGGTACCCCATTCTTACTACGTGTCAAAACTCTTCGGAATGCCGCTGCTACTGTTGCACCGAACGATTGTAGCGTTCGACGACAGCTGCCTTTACGTCGGGGCTGCGCACTACACGAAATCCTATACCGAGCTCCTCCAGCAGACGCTGCAGTACACCGTTCGTGAACTCTGTACCTTTGTCTGTCTGTAGGTACATGGGTATCCTATTCCTACTACGCGCCAAAACCCTCCGAAATGCCGATGCCACCGTCGCACCGGTCTTATCGCGTAAAGATTCGACCCAAGCGTATTTGCTGAGTACATCGATTATTACAAGGATATACGTGTGACCGTCGTTGTACTCCTTCAAGGAGCGCAGGTCCACAAGATTGGCCTCCCAGACATCGTCGATATTGCTGACGGCGTAAGAGCGGCGCTGAAACGTGCGACGTACGGGCTTATG
>NW_014332928.1:31528-41554 GCF_000341935.2 Cephus cinctus | reverse complement strand
GTGTAATAAAGACGCCTCAGAAGGCTATCATCAGCCGATATCTTTTTCTTCTTCCGTTTCACGGCAGCCTTAACCATTCTAATCTTTTCTTTTTCTCGGTATCGCTGGTTGTACCGGCCGACACGGATCGCGTATATTTTTTCCCCATGAGCTCTTCTTCCCCGGAGTCTCTAAACACTTCCTGAAACGCCTCTCCGAATTCCTCCTCTGTAGACGAGCTCTGTGCCGGCTTGATAGGGCGCGGCACGATTGTTACACGGCGCGGTGTCTGATTACCGGGAGACCCCGTGTTGCTCCCCTCCCTCCATAGACGCTGATTACCGATATATTCGCGCGGTATACCGGTAGTACGGAGGAACCGCGCAAACTGCCGACTCCCCGCCGGTCTCGCTGTTTTTCTCTCGCGCATAGCGTCGTTGATTAAATCCACGATGTTGGCGTCCTGCACAACGGCTCCACCGATACGCGTAACGCCCTGTTTACTCCACGAGATGCGTGGCGAACTAGCGTTGCGCAGCCTTCCTAGTAAGAGCTTAGTCTTAGCTCTGTACTTTTGGGGTACGCTAGCGATGATGTCGTCGTCGCCATCGTCGGTCAAGCTCTTGACATTATCCTCCGCAAAATTGTTATTTTTTTCCTTGGCATCGTTATTGCCTCGCTTATCCTCGTCGACGTTATTTCGCAGATCCTCGATAAAGGGTAGATAACGCTGCAGCACCTGATTGTACATCTTCCACTTTTCGCGCTCGTCGATGAAATTCGGCGAGTGTAGGATCTCCTTCATGGATGCGTCTAATCTGCTTAAGGGGGTCCCGGGGGTCTGCACGGTGTTTACGGTGTCGACACAATGCTCTTGCCGCTGATGGTGTTGGTGGGGTGTATGAGTCATTGACCGACATGTTTTGAAAAATACAACACGGTACAAAATTATTAGACTTTAAGTTGTTTCTTGTTCGATATAAATATTTCTATTTGGTTTCATTTATATATTTATTTATATTTTGTAACTAAAATGCTGTTTCAAAAATATATGTATATCACCAATATACCAGTATATTCCAAATGAAATGTATTACTTTTACATATTAATCCATATAGCGACAAATGGGCATAATAATCCCATGGGCATAAAAATCTTCAAATAATTCAGTACTCAAAGGGTTAACGCTGAACCATGGAGGCTTATATAAAAACAGTTGATCTAAATCAAAAACTAAATGGCCTCCTTCGAATTGATCGAGTTCAGTTGAGTCGAAAGACCAGGTCTGAATGAATACTTCACCAAAGTTTAAATCCTTGTTCTTTCTGCCTCTCTTTATAGCTGCCTCCTCAAATTCTTTGTTTTTAGACCAAAGAAACGTCCGCCCTCTTGGCACCTTTGTGAAGTTAGCAGAGCTACTTCGAGTTTCATAATTAAAACAAATTTTAATCGTTTGTTTGTCATTTGTAGGTGATTGTTAGAGTAATAATAACGTTTAAAGAGGTTCGATAGTATCTTATATTAAAATTAATTTCCAATTTTTTAAAATAAAATTTGGCATACAGCATGAGAAATATGATACGCGACTTGCATTGAAATTCGTACGAGATTCACCGTCTACAAATTGAGATATGTGAACTTGAAATAGCGAGTTTTCAAGATCTTGTGCATTGCGTATATGACGCAAGATGGTACAGCGATTAGGTGTCTGATTTTTTTACACGGAACTACCCAACTTCAGGAAATGAAGAAACTAACATCCGATACTTGAAAACGTGCCCAACCAGCTAGTATAATAATAATATGGGGTTATCGATGAAATAAATAAATAAATCGATGTAATACTTCGATTCGCGAACGGGACAGATCGCTGTGCCGCGATCTAGAATTAACTTGGCAGCGTTGAACTAAAGAATATACATATATATTGCGACGTTATTCCCCAAAAACAAAATCTCAATACTAAGTTAGATAGACGATAAAAAGTATCCGGAAAGTAGGGAACCGTACACAAAACGCCGTAGGATTCTCTCTCTATAAATTTCGATATTCACAAGACCCAATAAGCGATAAACTAAATGCTGTTGGGCGCCAGGTGGTCTCCGGGGAGAACACCGCGAGTCCAGGGCACTCGAGATCTTAGAAATCCTTAGGAAGACGCGGGAAAGCTCGGAATAACGAAAGGGAAAAGGAAACAGGTAAGGCGACACCGCCAAGGGAACAGTGGTGGAATGATAGGAACGGCGACTCCGCCAAGATAGGAAAGGGAACTAAGAATAAATGGCGACTCCGCGAAGAAGGAAAGAGACAGATAGGTAAACGGCGACTCCGCCAAAATAGAAAAGAGAAAGAGCGATAAACAGCGACTCCGCCAAGATAGAAAAGGGAAAGATCGATAAAGAGCGACACCGCCAAAATAAAAAAGCAAAAAGATAGTAAACGGCGACTCCGCCAAGAACGTAAAAGCACTAAATCACACACGGCGACACCGCCAAATAGGGAAAACGAACGAGACATGAAAACGGCGACACCTCCAAGATAAGAGAAAGAAGCGCGAAGAAAGGTAGAAACAGAAGCGAGAGAGAGAATCGAGCGGTCGACGAGAACTCCAAAAATTATACCCGGTTCAGAGGCTAGCTCACCTGGGAGAGCGTCGTGGCGTTCAAGAGGCTAGACGGGAGAAGGAATAGACATGCGATAAAGAGAATAGGTAAAAGAAAGATAACCGAGAAAAAGAAGTAGGTTTAACGCACCGAAGCTATATTAGACAAAGCAAGAAAGCGGCATGCATGCAAGCCATACAACAAACTACAGCGTGTCGAAAGCAGAAAAGATAAAGTAAATTTTTTAGTGAGATTCACTAAGGTGCGAAAGCGAAACCAATTAACAAAATCCTTAAACTAATTGAACAAAGCGATACGGCTCTTGAGGGGTTCTATATAAACTAAAATTCTTACAACGAAACGCGGAATTAGCGAGGGACAACGGCCCTGTAGCGATACGACACGGCACCGGGACGAATCCGCGCCGACGCAAAAGATACGTTAGATGATATTTCAATAAAGATGCGGCTACGAAATACACGCGAGAACAAAGGCTTAAATTTGTATCGGTACGCAAACACGGAACAAGTTCACTCGCGAAATTTCCCGACAATTGGAAAGAGGCAGACAATGGGCGATATAATTATGGCGATTAACACACAGATATGAAATACACGCAAATAAATTAACATAGATGGTACAAGTAATATACAATAGTCAAAAGAAATGGCAAGCTCTCGAAAAATTATCACAAGAATAGTGTAATCGGCAAAAATAAATTAATACTAGGTACGCCACTGATAGTCAGTGTGTCCTTTATTCTCGCATCAGGCGAGTATGCACAAAAAAAAAGCTGACTCTACGCTCGACCAGCAGCGTAAGGTATCGAAAATATTACACTAAGACGGTAATTACGAATTTCCAGAAAAAATAATCACCAGAATAGTGTGATCGGCAAAAATAAATTAATAGGTACGCCACTGATAGTCAGTGCGTCCTGTATTGTCGACTCGGGCGATTACAAAAAAAAGGCCACTTAACGCTCGACCAACAGCGTAAGTTATCGAAAATATTATACTAAGACGGTAATTACGAATTTCCAGAAATTGAAATATTAATTAAATAAAAAGGAGGATGCCATTCCTATTAACGAAAGCGAAAAATACGTGAACAATATAAGGCCGAGAAAAGAATTATTTAAAGTCAAAATTCAATATAATAAAGCGACATGTAAGAAAAGCTAAATAAGATAGCGGTATCCGGCACTATCGTCCTTTTACTTAGAGGGACTGGAACGACATTCAGTCCCGGTAAGCGAGAAAATTTGCCGCCGAGACAAAGAGCCTAGATGGGAGTACTTCCGATAAATTCACAAAATCTCCAAAATAAAGGTAACGAAAGGTGCTCACCAACTTTACAAGGTACGAAATCGCAAAATAAGTCCTCGGACTTCCTTCCCTCAATTTGGTTAATTGCAACAACAGCGAGGTCGGGCAAGGTAAGCACAGGGACTTCCTTCCTTCGATTTCGGTAGTTTCAATTACGGCGGAATCGACTGGTCTTTGTTCACAATTGCTACTCTGATAGTCAACCACAAGCCAAGATGCTCCAAACGTAAGTGAACGAGCCGGAATTCGTCGCTAGAGGAAGAGCCCTAGGGGCCCCCCTCCATAACTTATTAATTCCTAATTCGCACGGTAGAGCGATAACACAATATAATAATATAGAATAGGTAAATCTAACGCTTGACGGTAGCCAGAGACGAAGCATTAGGCGCTAGAGTCCGAAGATCGGCGGAGAGAGCCGAGCTGAGCGCGGGAATCCTTGGTGCGGCCGATCGTGAGTCCTCCGTGCGAGCAGCAGGATCCAGCGAAGAGTAGGCCCTGGTTTCTTCTCCGGGGGCCACTGATAACAGGAGCGCTAGGGAACGTTCGGCGACTGGGCGGCACGATAGAGGATTATCCTTTCCTCCTATCGGCGGCACGAGTGGCGAAGGCCCTTTTTGGCGCTCCGTATGGGCGGCCGGCAGAAGTATTAGAGGGATCCCATCCCGGGTCTCCCTGGCTCCACGGAAGTCCTCCGGAACGAACAGCAGTTTGGTCCAGCCTCTGTCGATCGCTCGTCCGGTAGCTGAAGAACTCTGGTTGGCGGTCAGCTTCGTGCTCGTGGTGTAGACGTAGATTTGCCCAGAACGGTAAAGAAGGTAGGAGAGTGCGAATAGGAAAGCTCCAAAATAAAAAATAAAAACGAAAAAGCCGAAAGACGGAACAGAAATAAGCAGAAAGGACGATAGACGGATACAGAGTGCATAAACGGTAAGCGAGACAAGCAAAGCCGTCTTTGGAATGTCGGGTGACTGACGTTTGGAGGATCGTTGCAGGTGGATTGTCTTTTCCCTACACCTAGAAATCTTTGTGACTGAATTTCCGAAATTCACGTCACAATATATATATTGTGACGTGGCACTTTGTTCACCTCACAAAAGAGAGAGGGAAAAGGCAATAAAAAGAGCTACACCATGAGGTCCGCAAGGCAACCTAACATTTACGTCGAGCTCGAACTGTATTTAGCGTATAGAATGTTTATTAATTCTCTTCGGGGTCTGTATTTTGTATGTTACTAGCGGTGGTCGGTCCCGTAAGGGAACCGACCGGAGAAAAATTAGAAGTAACGAGGCCCGTGGAACACCAACGACGGCCCTGACTACAGCAAAGGGACCCGGCCAATGCGATCAGGAGCACTGGCGTGACGTAGCCAACCAGAGAAGGGCCAGCGCGACCGCAGAGCACCACTGAGCGAGGCCGCCTACGCAGAAGGACTCCGCGAGAAGATCCAAGATTCTGGCTGCATCAGGGGGTTGCAGTGGCGGCCTGGAGCCGCACAACGAAGGATAGGGTGCGGATGAGATTCCCGCCTCGAGAAAAGACACTGCAATCGCCCAGAAGAGGCGAGGATGCGCGGATCTATTTTTCTAGGATCAAGGGAATAATTGAAGATCGCGGGCGAATTGGGCCGCGTAGGGGCTAGCTCAAATTTTTTTTTGCACGTATGTTATAAACATAAAATAAGAAACAATGCCAGATACCATTGCATTTACCGACATGTTTTGAAAAATACCACACGGTACAAAATTATTAGACTTTAAGTTGATTCTTGTTCTATACAGGGTGTTCCGAAACTACCTGACCCGGTGGGTCAGACCAGACCCGGTGTTCGAGAGGCTTCACTGATTACGAAAATGACCTTCCTTTTGTCCGGAAGCTCTTAGTTTTTAAATGGGAGCAGGTCAAAGTTGACCAATCAGAACGAAGCGTCAAGAGAAACGTAGGCACCTGTGGCTTCACTAATCACGAAAATGACCTTCTTTTTGTCCGGACGGTCATAGTTTTTAAATGCTTGCAGGTCAAAGTTGACCAATCAGAGGGAGGCATCAAGATAAACGTAGGCACCTGGAAACTCTGAGTTTTCTTCCCTCGCTTTTGTTTCTCGGTGGCTTCGGACAGGATAACGTCAGCCGAAGACATGCCCATTGGAAACAAGAAACCTGTCCGAAGCCACCGAGAAACAAAAGCGAGGGAAGAAAACTCAGAGTTTCCAGGTGCCTACGTTTATCTTGATGCCTCCCTCTGATTGGTCAACTTTGACCTGCAAGCATTTAAAAACTATGACCGTCCGGACAAAAAGAAGGTCATTTTCGTGATTAGTGAAGCCTCCCGAACAACGCCATACCCATCGGGTCAGGTAGTTTCGGAACACCCTGTATAAATATTTCTATTTTGTTTCATTTATATATTTATTTATATTTTGTAACTAAAATGCTGTTCCAAAAATATATTTATATCACCAATATAAGTATATTCCAAATGAAATGTATTACTTTTACATATTAATCCATAGCGATAAATTAAATCCGTCCCATGGGCATAAAAATCTTCAAATAATTCAGTACTCAAAGGGTTAACGCTGAACCATGGAGGCTTATACCATGACCAGGGTGCGGATGAGATTCCCGCCTCGAGAAAAGACACTGCAATCGCCCAGAAGAGGAGAAGATGCGCGGATCTATTTTTCTAGGATCAAGGAAATAATTGAAGTTCGCGGGCGAATTGGGCCGCGTAGGGGCTAGCGCAAATTTGAATGGGCCCAAGGGTAAATATTCCTCCGCGCCACTAGGGCACGTTAGCGGGCGAACGTTCGGGTAGCGTCACTTACGGTGTAGCTAAGCCTCTGTGCGGAGGGTGCTCCAAAAAGTAGTTTCAGATAGTGATAGTAAGAGTGACATGCGGAGAGAAAATATAGAGGATTTGGATAGTGCTATGAAGGGTGAGTGACGCTACCGAGTTTCATAATTGTGCAATTGATTAAGAGTAACGGGATCATAGACCTAGCTGCTGGATCTTCGATCCAGACAGCGCGCGCCGCCTTCCGCTTGAACGATCGTAAGGATCCGATGCTAGCCAACACGGTGGCGATCTGAAGGATCAGTTCTCTTGTATCAATAGTTAGCTTTTAGATTTGTGTTTAATTATTAGTGAAGCATATTAAAATACGTTGCATGTACCACCTACTTATTCAGTTTACGCTACGCGTAATCGTTTCGATCTGGCGTCACGTAGTATAAGTGCCGCGCAGTGGTACGCTTTTCTCCCGGCGGTAGATTCGTAGATGCCCGGAAGGCAGCTAGGGGGATTGCGTACTTTCTGACTGATATTTTCAGTAGTTTAATAGGCCTCCGGAATTGCTTCCGACCGCAGAATTATTCGTGACGGGATAGGCTACGCGCGCTAGACGACCAGCGAAAGATCTAGATTCCCAGCGGGGTATCTACATATTCGGAGTGTCAGGTGTCTTGACGGGAGGTCAAGCACCTCTATTGTTACCGTGTTCGAATTGGTAAATATTGTGAAGTTGATAAGGCCACTGATCAGCTAATGTAAATATTATCGTTTTTATTCGTTGCGAGTGCAGGGCGTAACACGCGTACTGTTGCCGGAAGCATTTACCTTTCCTAGAATTAATCCTGTCTGGGTTTGTATTGCGTAAGGAATCGTTATTCCTTGTTAGTTGAATTTTATGGGTCCGTTGGTCCCTACGGAATTAATTGTTTTCAATTAGCGATGTATTGTATTTCTTAAGGGACTGTTGTTCCATATTATTATTATTCCCGTTTTCTCAAGTCTTAGGAACCGTTGTTCCTATTCGCGTTTATTCTCTGGAACTGCTGTTCCTTCTATAATATTATTCTTCATTTTATAAATTATTTTGGAACCGTTATTCCTTACCATGTTCCATTATTAACAAATTTTATTATATTATTTTTATATTCATTCTTATTTTTCTTGTGTTCAATAAATCGGACATTTCTGTGGGTTCCGTGCATTTAACTGAAGCCTCAGATCTAATTGATTTTAGAAAACCCTTTTCTTTTGTGTTGTCGAGTTACTCTAAATTTCAGCTTTTGTGATTGTCTCCCAGACCCAGGACCCCACCGCACAAGAGCTGGCCAGGGTATCCTCTGGAGACAGCGGTGTACCTCTCGGTGTGCCTTGCGCCCAGTAATATAATAGGTTCAATCATTATTTTCAGCGGTGCCGGTTACTTGTGTGTCACTGTTAAAACCTGTCATCACAATGGTATGCGGCAGCGTCGCATTTTCGACAGGCATACAAGAACGTGAACGCGTGTGAATGTGAGAAAAATTTGCGAGTCGTGTGGAGCGTATGTATACAGGGTGTTCCGAATTTACCTGACCAACGGGATCTGGCGGTGTTCGGGAGACACCACTGATCACGAAAATGACCTTCCTTTTCTCCGGAAGGTCATAGTTTTTAAATAGGAGCAGGTCAAAGTTGACCAATCAGAGGGAGGCGTCAAGAGAAACGTAGGCACTTACGAACTCTGAGTTTTCTTCCCTCGCTTTTGTTTCTCGGTGGCTTCGGGCAGGATGACGTTAGCCGAAGATATGCCTATTGGAAACAAGAAACAAGAAAGAAGCCACCGAGAAACAAAAGGGAGGGAAGAGAACTCAGAGTTCGTAGGTGCCAACGTTTCTCTTAACGCCTCGCTCAGGCTGGTCAACTTTGACCTGCTCCTATTTAAAAACTATGACCTTCCGGAGAAAAGGAAGGTCATTTTCGTGATCAGTGGTGTCTCCCGAACACCGCCAGATCCCGTTGGTCAGGTAAATTCGGAACACCCTGTATACATACGCTCCACACGACTCGCAAATTTTTCTCACATTCACACGCGTTCACGTTCTTGTATGCCTGTCGAAAATGCGACGCTGCCGCATACTTTTTTTTATAAAACTACTGAAGGCGTTGATATATTACGATAAACACATTTTTTCTTTTTTATGATGAAGAACCTCAAGAATATGTACGTTTCAACTGTCGAAAATCAAAATAATTTTATTAATCACAATTTTTCATGGAGAAACGAAAAAAAAACTAGACGTTGTCTTGACTAGCAAGTTACTCTCGAACTTCCTTAACGTCATTCTACAATGCAACGGATCACATAACACGGAAGAAATAAGCAATAAGATCTTCAATTGTACATTTACCTAATTCCATTGGATCCTCCAATCAAGAAGGAGAAAATCGTTTTTAAAACCGAGCGTTTACTAAGTCTCTACGATTATGGTGACGTCTTAAACATAGCAACGATACGGAAGCGAAGTATCGTTGCTATGTATTTTTAACGTAAGCCGTTACAGAGATTTCGGAACGGCATGCTCGATGCTACTCATCCCGTTCCGTGCTCCGTGAAATACGTAATATTTCGCCAATATTTCCATGCGTGAAATGTCATTACCTGTCACCTGTCATTACCAACTCTATAGACGAGGTCATTATCAATATCGTTAGAGAAATCAAATTTCTCTACGATAAAAGTCATCGTGATTTTAAAAATGAAGTAATGATTTACTTATCTATATTGTAACGTTCCGACCTTTATCTTGTTCCCTATCCCTATCCTTTATTCTTGTTCCTTCCCAATCATTCATTCTCGATGATGGATACGTCAAGAGCCCCACATAAGAGTGCATAGCGCACTGTGGATGTGCATAACAGTATCTGAGAGAACTCCTCAAATCCTAGAATTCCTCAATAATCCTATCGACCTCTCAAAGCGACGCCGATAAAGGAAAAAGAATATAGGACCTTTAATTCTCTAATATTGCATAATTCCCTTGAACCTAGTCACAGCGACAGTCATGAGGATATAATATTAGAAATTATTACCTTTAACATTCCTAGAATCCTAAAGACAGTCTACAGACTGAAATCAAAACAAACAAGTGCCCAGACGCTATAAGCCGGCGCACGCCGAATACAATAGAAATACCAGTAAGCCGGTACTTGAAGAAACCGGTAATCCAATTAGCCAAATCAAATAATCAAATCAAATAATAAATCAAAATATTAAATCCAAAAAGCGACGTTAACACCTCGGGTGGATAAAAATCGTTATCCCCACTAGTTTTAACGTATTCCTACC
>NW_014332928.1:25502-31292 GCF_000341935.2 Cephus cinctus | reverse complement strand
GAGTCAGATCACTCGAATCACTCAATTCAGTCGATCCACTCGACGACGCCACAAGACGACAAGAAGGCAGTAAAGATTTGGAAAGTATAAGTTATTAAAAAGCTAGAAAAAAAACCAATCCCCAGACAATTCACAAAACCAACCCACCTTAAAAAAGATTCAGCTCCCAATATCATTGTGATTAGTAGCTGTCTGAGTCGAACCTATCCTTAAGATAAGGGATTCAGCAAACGGGGTTCATTGTGATCTCCTGTGGGTACTGAATCATTATCATCCTAACCTTCAACTGGACCACGGTCTTCGGACGCATTGTGCAATCTGCTGTATTGTGGTTCCAGCTACCTCTCTCCAATCCAAAAGGCTAGCAGAGATAATAAAGTAAACAAAAACACTTCTTGTCGCCTATGGAATTACAAACAAGCGAGAGACCATTGTAAAGTGTGTGTATGTGTGTGAGAGAAAGAGCAAAGTAGAATATTAAGGATACCTAGTCTGTAATTTATAGGACTATATATCATTATCTTATTATTTAAAAAAAAACTTCGGTGTCTAAATTGTTTCTAAAGACGCCTGCCCAGTGCACAAACCCTATAAACAGTCTCGTGATTCCTAACACTTGAAAATCACGAAACGTCTCAATATGAATAAAGGCATATACAATTTTTTAAATATTTATATATTGACAGATAATGACAGGTGACGGGTAATGACATTTTACGTTTGGAAATATTGGCAGGGCAATTGTTTTTTTTTTAAGTAAGCCTGTACGGTGCACGGAACGGGGCATGCTCGATGCTACTCATCATGTTCCGTGCTCCATAAAATACATAACCTAATGGTTGCTAGGGTACATAAACTTAATTGCTTGTTCACTTATAACAAAAGATCCGCACGAAAGTTACGTGCGCATAGCACATAATTTGAATGGAGGAAGGTATAAAGATCAGTCAAGCGGAACAAAGGAGAAATTCGCTCATCACGAATTCGTTCATAACCAGGTAGTACTCTACCCTATAATTATTTGCTATTGTTATAAAGATTCAATAATATGAGAAAAATTCTATACTTAAAAAATCGTACGCATTGAGATGAATATTGTGAAGGGGGTTTAATAAAAATTAGAACTGATTTCTATAGTCATTTTTATTAATATTCGTGAATTCACGCAAAGTATGCATAATATTTTTCAGTCTCTGCATATAGTTCGTTTACATCAATTCATTGGTATGTTGCAGGATGGTCGAATTGAAACGCAGTAAAGTAATATTATCGATACTAATTTGTTTGTATACACAAGTTTCTGACCTTAATACGAATTATAGGCTACAGAAAATTCATTAAAAATAAGTTTTAATTTTCCTATATATGCTTAAAAATTCTTTTTGATTTCTAAGGATCATAGCTGTTACAACATCCTCTAATAATAATCAATTTTGATTTGGTAACTCTTTTAGAGCAAACGCCAATGTGTGCAAGAAAAAAGAAAAGAAAATTAATCTTTTGTCTTGGAATTCATCACCATGCAGCATATGAAATAAGACAAAGTAGTAAGATATTGTAATGTATTATACTCAAACGTATCTATCAATAATTTTCTACGCGTATATTTTTCATACGTAGTAAAAATATAAGCAAAAAGTTCTTATGACGATATTTGTATATAATAATATTACATAAACCAACTACAATATTAGAGTAGGACCCAACCCATCACGGATCAACCCTATACGATAATTCTCATGTTAAGTTACGAAAATTGTCGTTTGGGTTGGGACCCACTCAAAATACTTTTATCTTTCCCCGTTTTTCATATACCTAACATTCTACACTTACAAACGTACTTTTTGGATCGTTCACCGAATTACATTAGTAAGAAGGCGATCTTCGTATATCTATATTCCTATTACACTCAGTTTAATAAAACAATATCTTCCCTACTGCTATATATTCAGTCCGCAAAATGGAAAACTTTATCAGAGGATTTTATCTCACCAGACACTCGATCATTTCCTCATTAAGTCCGTGCGCTTGTAAATTTCTAAATAGTCTGAAATGCTCTGAAACTGGGACCTACGTTCCATTGTTTGGCGTTTAAGCGTGATTAACCACTTGTATGTTTATTTTAATCGGAAAAAATGAAAGCCATTGGCCTAGTTACACCGTAAACCTTTATTTCTCTATTAAAGCACTATATCCATATCAAATAGTTCAATTAAAAAAGAGCGGTAGAAACAGCTATTTACTACAAAGATACTGCTTTACTTTGCGTATCAACTGCTCGGAATAAACTGGACGATTAATTAAGAGAGAATAGAGTTCATCCTAAAACAAGAGTGTTTATCGAAATTTTTATAGCAATTACATTTTAAGCCATTAATTTTTACACTACTATAAAGTATATATTTTAAAGTATGCATATGAATTTATGTATTGAAAAATATTTTAAAAATAATGCAGATACGATCGTCGGCGCAGAGCATGTTCTGAAAAACCTTTCTTACGGTGAACACGATATCTTGAAGATAGCTTATCTCAAATCAAAAAATAAAGAAAAGTTGAAGAATCTAACCTTTACTAAATACTGTCCTAGTTAAATTCGATTTTTCATGTTTTTACAAAATAGCGGATGATTAAACTTGACAGTATGAAAAAAGATAATTTTGGACATTAGTTTTTTGTGTGTAAAAAAGCAAACTGTCAAAAAAATCTGCTATGACAATATCTAGATAAAGTTTGTTTACTTTAAATATCTGTTTGTTCTTTTGATTTTAGATGAACATTCCCCGAGATATCGTACTCACTGTTAAAAGAGATCTTCAGAACGCGCTTTGCCTCAACAATTATATGTCTGCCATCTCAAAATAATTTTCGATTAAAAAATTACTACTTATACTTTTAATAATGTACGTCATGGTGATATAAAAATAAATGCCTTAAAATATAATTCAATTGCTAGAAAAAATTTCGAAAATCAACCGTGTTTTCGAGTGAGTTCTTAGCTATTCCTTCTTAAGTTTGTGTAAACGCTGAACGACAAAAATGCAGCATAGTATTTCTCAGCACTCCGAAAACTTAAAGACATAAAAAAGAATAGATTATTGATTCTTTAAAGAATTTAAAGAAAGGCAATAAGCCATAGTAAAAGGACTTATATGAGGCTACAGTTATGAGATAACCGCACCTTTTTTACACTTCAATATATTGGCAGTAATACCACGATACTCCAAATCTGCTCACTGTATTCTAATGTCACTTTTATTCTTTTGTTTTTGAAAATTAATTCAAACTGGGAGTTTTATTCAAATCCCACTGTGTTTCAATGCTCGGCCATTTCGTCTGGAGTACCGTTAACATTGGATTACTGTCCAGAATACATTTGACAGTGCATTCCAACAATACTGCTTGACCTCTGTGATACTTCACCTTGTTGTCCGGATTACTACGTGGGAGACCATTATAATGAAACAGTGGGAAAGTGTCGGGACATGTTCGTTGCTCTTCAGGAAAAAACTCATCCATGAAAGCAGCTAGCAAGATAATGCCTAGGGTTTCACTGTCCAACTTCTTTTTCATGATCTCCACGCTGCAAGTGGTCCCATATACGATCTCAATTAAATTAATACTTTTTATTTCAAAGAATACTTACTACTCTGAATCGGCAACTAATCCGAGTTCGCTCAGGACGTCTTGAAGAAGATCTGCTGAAATAAAATTATTGCCTTCGGGGTCGAACTTCTTAAAAACTCTTCTGGCTTGCGCAGTTGGCGTTTCTGGACTAACTAGTTGTCTCTCCGGCGAGAAAAGAACAGTCAAATGAGTTTCTGATCCAAGCACCCAAACAGGATGAGATGGAGATTTTAGAAACGTTCCTACTTCACAGTAACGTAAATGCTCCAGCAGTGCCAGAAAGCCTACAGAGTTCTGCTTATCTATTCCTCGTAATTCTATAAGATATAATATCATATCTTATCATATATCAGATCACAGACAGCTTGCAAAAAGTTCTGTGTTCTTAGATCCCTTACTGAGTCCACCAACATCTTGATCATGATCCCATACATGACTAACTGCCCGACCAGTTAACATCAGATTAATTAAACTTTGACTCCCGTAACCATATGTAGAATCAATAACAGGTTCTGTGGGATCTGACATTTCTGATTTCATTCCAGTGATACCTTTAGTGCAAACAACGGTATAAAGTAGCAGAAGAATGCCAAAGGAGTCCTTTAATGTGTTAATCTTCTCAGTAAAGAATTTTTCCACTTGATCAATATCATCTGCTACTAGTATTCTGGAATTTAATTAATATATATTAAAAATGATTCACGGTATTCGGAAAATATAATATTCCCCCACCTTAATTGAGAATGAAAGGATTCTGGGTCTAGCGTGTACTTTTTTTCCATCGTAGCACCACTAGTGCTCCTGTCTTCTTCTGCCAGCAGAACAGTGCTCACTTTAGCTGTATTATTTGAATCAGTTATATCTCCATTGACTGTCATGTTATTCTGTTCTGTGTGCACTATAGAATATTTAGGATTCTCCATATCTGCAGCTTGGGCTACAATTTCCGTCATAGCCCTTACAAGTAGCTGATCACACTTTTCTACTTTAATGTCTTTCCAACTTTGAACTTCCCGTTCAAGCAAAAGCTGTTTTAATATAAAAGCTTGAACTGGAGCAATGACAGCACAAGGACCACCTTCTGTTTGAACCAAAGCTGTAGGCTCATCTGTACTGAAATAAAATCCTACGAATGGAGAAAATATAATTAAATTATGGTATAAAATTCAGAAAACAGTTATGAGTAGCAGAAATGGATTATCTACAAGCAGGTTTATTAATGCAATAAAGACTTAATTCAATAATTATAGCAAGATCCATTTCTAATTTTTAATAATATAGAAGTGTATGAATTTACCCTGAGCCCATCTTTTAAAAACGTCTTCTTTGACGGAAGGACCCCACAGGAGGATTTTAATGTTTCGCACAATCTCGGCATCTTTCGTTGCCACATTTTCGGCCATCACTTGCAGTGTTCTGAGATCTTTGATTGCCTCACGAACACACCATAAATCAGCATTTAACTTCTAGTTGATCATAACTACAATATTCTTGTAATACACATTTAATTTCTCTTGGTATAAATTTTAACATCAAGTTTCGTTAACCTACATTTGTTATACGACAGCTGTTACATGCTGCGCCAATGCAATTTTCCACAAGCATATTCCTGGAGTAGCTTGATAGATTACGTTGCACGACAGTCTTCCTTCCTTCCTTCCTTTCCTTATGGCTGTATCCCCAATGGGGGACATGTGCTAGTAACTGGTCCTAATAATCAAGGTTGGAAGTTCGACAATAGATGGCGATGTACCTTGCGAGACAGGCCTTATTCAACTCAGCGTGAGGGGACCTACAAAGTTTATTCACCGAATCCGAAAAGTGTTGGGCGAAAATCCGTATAAATACTCACTTAAGTTTTCATATGAAAACCCATTGGTGAATGCCGCTGGAAGCTGGTTGTCATCGGGATCGAAAATCATTTTCTATTAACTCACAATATTCTCTCTCGCAATATCCTTCATAGTAATAAAATAAACATGAGACGTGTTGCGTCTTGTTTCCTTATAACTATTGAAGAACTACTTACCATGATGATGCTGCCTGTACGACTGTGACCTGACGCTGCAGGCCCCAATGTGTATTGCTAGTCGCGCGATAGTTAGCAACATTATTGCAGACGCCCGCTCAGATTCGATCCGTCAGATTCCTAGACTGTTGTGT
>NW_014332928.1:24794-25406 GCF_000341935.2 Cephus cinctus | reverse complement strand
GAAGTCGCCAGTACGTGATCTCAATAGACCGATATACTATTCTTCCCAATTGTCCTTTTCTCAATTTCTCTTACTTTTAGATATTTACACGCGTCATGTGTGTGTGAAATATAATGTAAAATAATTTTCGTAATCATCTTCAATGAAGAAACTTTATATTTGAGTGCAGACCTCATATTATTAAGATTTTCTAATCGAAACATTTTGATATCCTATTACCATTCGTTTATACTTTAATTACTTAAATAGATCGTTTGTGTAATGTTGATATTGCTGATTGTAGTATAGGCCTAGTGGGGACTCGCTACGTTAAATAATGGGAACGCATCGACGGCAGCACCTCTTGGGTGATGTGGAAGCCCTTGTCGTAATCATCTTCAATGAAGAAACTTTATATTTGAGTGCAGAACTCATATTATTAAGATTTTCTAATCGAAACCTTTTGATATCCTATTACCATTCGTTTATACTTTAATTACTTAAATAGATCGTTTGTGTAATGTTGATATTGCTGATTGTAGTATAGGCCTAGTGGGGACTCGCTACGTTAAATAATGGGAACGCATCGACGGCGGCAGCTCTTGGGTGATGTGGAAGCCCGCAGGTTGTCGT
>NW_014332928.1:21097-24292 GCF_000341935.2 Cephus cinctus | reverse complement strand
ACAGGTTATTGACTCAGCTACGATGCTCGTTTAATACTAAATTAAATTTATTATAGATATTTATCTATGATATTTCAAAATTACTCTTTGAACTGTTCTCGGTCGTTTCATTTATCAACGAATTTCGCTATTCATTTTTTAATGTTTATTTTCGGCATGATAAGAGATAAAGAGTGAAAACCAATATTTCTATGCATTTTTTATCTATGATATTTCAAAATTTCTCTTTGAACTGTTCTCGGTCGTTTCATTTACCAACGAATTTCGCCATTCATTTTTTAATGTTCATTTTCGGCATGATAAGAGGTAAAGAGTGAAAACCAATATTTCTATGCATTTTTTATAACTTTGAAATTTATTTGAATATACACATTTGTTTGCGCATTACGTCCATACAAACGTTTAGGGTTCGGTTGGACGGAAGACCTTGCTGTTCCGCCTGTTTGTCAAGAACGGTTTGTGAGGGGCGGTAACTTTTTCCCCATCACCGAGCAATCCATTCATTTTCGCTGACTGCAATATCGGCTGGAACGATGATCATGACCCGCGCGGCTTGTGAGGGGCGGCAACTTTTTCCCCACCACCGAGCAATCTATTCATTTTCGCTGACTGCAATATCGGCTGGAACGATGATCATGACCCGCGCGGCTACGCGAAATCTGTAACATCGACAGAGGCGATGATCACGAAATCCTACTCCCGGACTCGCCGCTACGATTTAGCGCCATGCTTTTGGTATCGCCTGAAACCGGAGCGTTGTGCATCTCCCCACTCATCTCTGTTTAGACTGTAGCACGAGCAGCAGCGCCACCTTATCGGTAGGTTATATCACTAACGCGATATATATAGGTATACAGGGGTATATGTAGGTATACAGTGATATATATATATATAGGTATACACAATATATAGATATACACGTGTATTTATACTCACCGTTCTATACGCATCGCGCTTAAAGTTTTCTAAGGTATTTTTAAAAGCACCTGCAATTATGAAAAACAAGTATGACCCTCGTACAACATCCTAAAACGTTAATATGTGGTGCAAAAGAAAATATGCACAATTAATATGCTTAAACGATTGGTCTCATTTTACCATAATTGCAAGTACCTGAAATAAAATAAATGCATAATTATGTATGGTATAAAAAGTTATTTATTGAATAAAAATAAGATCTGTTACTGTAGTTGCACTTGTAGTAACATTTACATTAAAATCATTAGCAGACACAATGATGATACTATATTTTTCCTTGCAGTATGAGGTATATAGACTTTCAAGGAAAAATGCAGTTTACACAAATGATAATTTTTATTTAAAAGCTATGAATCGATATGCTTCAGCATGGGGTTGCACATTGCTTCTACTCAGGCCTTCGATAGCTCTAAGTCTTTTGGGTAGCATTGTGATCCCACTTGTAGGCACACCGATGCACAACCAGGAACAACACATCTTGAAGAGGATAAGTCTTTCTTCGAAGGAGGCATTATGAAGCTCTAGGATATGAAAGTAGAAGAACAATAAGAGAAAATAAAACAGAATAGACAAATAAGAATAGAAAAGTAAGAAAGTATGAAATAAGGTTAGCCTGGAAAGATGAGTGGTGTAGCCTTCGTCTCGTTGTTGTAATTCTTGTAAATCGTCGTCCACAAAAGTTCCATCAAGTAAATAGTCTGTATGCTGAACACAATCACGCTCAAAGAGAAAACTCTGCACTGTAATTGCACTAAACACAATTCAAAATTCACGAGCGTAAATTCGTAGATGCGAAGCCGTCGCCGAATCCGAAGACAGTGACGCACAGGGACTTGTTTACACATCAAACTTATTTTCTCCAAGATGGCGACTGCGCATTGCTGCGCATGCGCACGCTACCGCTGCGCCATTTTATCGGTAGCTTATATCACTAATTTATGTTTCACTATAGCCCATTTGGAGTGTCACCCCCCTGCATACGACCGTGAGAAATGTTGCGCGACGAAATCACGCTGATTCGTTAACAATTGACGGGATGTGGGTGTACTTTCGTCGCACGTGGAGTACTTTCTGTCGCACCGAAAGTAGAGCCGAGATGAACTTTGTGCGACAGAATTCTATCTTTGTTACGTCCCCGAGTTGATTACCTTGAAGTCCCTCGCTGATTGACCGTTCAGGACCGTGAGGTTCGTCAGGGACTCGCTGCTGTATTGGCTATAGAAATAGCGCAATAGGACCGGGAAGTTTGAAATGATATAAACACGAGAATTTCCTCTTTTACATAGTTTAACTCTTTAATGATACGCCAAAAATTTAATTAATACACACGCGAATTAATTTATACTAGATTAGAATAAAGTTTATATTACACTAATGTGCGGACAAGAAAAAGATTGACTGTATGCGGATTGGAAAATAAAACCAACTGAAGAAGTGCCGTGAGTATACTTGTTCACTCTCTCAAAGCTAAGTCCACACTGTCTGAAGAAGAAGCTCCTTTTTGGCATCGTGAGTCGTTTTCTTGTCATGGGACATTTTTTGGGAGGGAAAAATGTATACCAGAGATGAGTAGGGAGATTGCCAATGAGCCTGTTTTTGGTGAAGGCAATTTTTCTCTGGTTTCGGCGCGCCACCTTAGCGGAGGGCCCTCGAAGCAGTTCCACGTTTTTGATTGGTCGTGTATATATAGTAATACTACGCGTGATAATCTGGAGCTGTGTTTTGGCGCGTCGACGCGCCAAAACACAGCTCCAGATTATCACGCGTAGTATTACTATATATACACGACCAATCAAAAACGTGGAACTAGTTCGAGAGTCTCGTTCAGGTGGCGCGTCGACGCGCCAAAACACAGCTCCAGATTATCACGCGTAGTATTACTATATATACACGACCAATCAAAAACGTGGAACTAGTTCGAGAGTCTCGTTCAGGTGGCGCGTCGACACGCCACCTGAACGAGATTCTCGAACTAGTTCCACGTTTTTGATTGTTCGAATGAATTTGTGTGTTCCTTGAGATCCACGATTTTAAACTGGGTGAACACTCAAATAGGGAGACCTGTATCCACCAGAGATGAGTAGGGAGATTGCCAATGAGCCTGTTTCTGGTGGTCTCAATTTTTCTCTGGTTTCGGTGCGCCACCTTAGCGGAGGGTCCTCGAAGCAGTTCCACGTTTTTGATTGGTCGTGTATATATAGTAATAATACGCGTGAT
>NW_014332928.1:11198-20750 GCF_000341935.2 Cephus cinctus | reverse complement strand
TACATATTACATAAACCGTAGTAATGAGGTAGCAAATTTTGCCGATGTTAATTCCCTTAATATCCATATGAAGCTTTGTAAATAATAGAGTGAGCAAATGAACCTTTAAACAAACCCTCGAACGTGAGTAACTACAGAAATATAAATTTTCTTTTTGTATAGCACAATGGCTCGGTAGCACATGTGCTTGGTGCTGGATTAACGTTCGAGAGTCTCGAGTTGGAAACATACGTCTCATCATCTATTTTTTTGTCTTAATTGTCAACTATGCTTATTGGTTCACCCAGTTAACTTAAGATTCATTAAATATATGATTATATTAGTCTACAAATATTGTATTATATTACATCGTATACATGCAATCAATTGGTACATCAAACAGCGAACGTTTCTTCTTCCCTAGAGCCTCTGCCTGTGACAAACACCTATGGCACGCTGTCTCATTTTTTAATAGCATAAATAATGTTCAGTCGGATAAACAAGGCATTACGGAAAATTAGCAAAAACAAAAAATGCACTTATAAATCTCGGGCATAAAATGATGAGCATATAAAAATGAACCAATTTTTTTCTATAGTAAGATAAAGCAAACATTGAATCTGGTGAGGGATTTTTTTTCATTTAATTTTTATCATTCAAGGCTATGTAAAGACAATATTTTTAATACATCGAATTATCAGAAAATTATGTCGAGGTAGAACACAGTGATAGTTCGAAATATTAAAAATAAAACTATCTTTCTGTAGGCATGAATACAAAAAATTGGCCAAATTAAATGAGGCTACTCAAAAATGTATGAAACTAAAAATTTCTAAGCAGATATACTATTTGTCTCATCTCATTTTTTACTGCTTTTCTATTCGGATAAATAGTATTAAACTATTAAAAAGTGAAACAGCCTGCCATACGTACGAGTGTTATTAAATTTTTTTTTAATCGGACCACGCTGCGACCACGGCACATTAAAACAAAAAATGAAATGAAGAAATGTATCTATGTTGCAAACGCAAAAGCGTTAAGAGAACGAAACGAGATTTTTTCGATTATAATACAATATTTGTACACTAATATAATCATATATTTAATGAATCTTAAGTTAACTGGGTGAACCAATAAGCATAGTTGACAATTAAGACAAAAAAATAGATGATGAGACGTATGTTTCCAACTCGAGACTCTCGAACGTTAATCCAGCACCAAGCACATGTGCTACCGAGCCATTGTGCTATACAAAAAGAAAATTTATATTTCTGTAGTTACTCACGTTCGAGGGTTTGTTTAAAGGTTCATTTGCTCACTCTATTATTTACAAAGCTTCATATGGATATTAAGGGAATTAACATCGGCAAAATTTGCTACCTCATTACTACGGTTTATGTAATATGTAGTATGTAATAAGCCCTTAATATGGCGTCCCTTCCGGGTGTTGGCCGGACTCTTACTAGAGGGACTCTAGCCAAAACACAGCTTCAGATTATCACGCGTAGTATTACTATATATACTCGACCAATCAAAAACGTGGAACTGCTTCGAGGGCCCTCCGCTAAGGTGGCGCGCCGAAACCGGAGTAAAATTGAGGCCACCAAAAACAGGCCCATTGGCAATCTCCCTACTCATCTCTGCATTGGCAATCTTCTTTCTCATCCCTGCCAGTACTATATGTCGATGGTAAAGGCCTTCACACACAAAACGACGTAACGATGTAAGACGTAAGACGTAAGACGTAACCGTAAGCCGTAATCAGTAAGCACCATCGCATACCACACGCGTAAGGAGTAAGCTACGGCCAATCACACTCAAGAAAGAATTGCGCATTTTTATGAACGTGTCGTCATTGTACATACTATAAATTTATTTTTGTACCTATTTTCTGTTGTAAAAAGTAACTACACGATAACAATTATGTACTCATAATTAAGGATTTTATATTTTATAAATTGTAACTGTATTGAGATGCATGATATGCAGATTAAATTATACTTTTACAGGAAAATCGTTTTCATACTTAGTTTCTAACTTTAAAATTGCACGTATCGCTTTTGTTTTATAATGCGTATTTTGGATATATTTACGTTTTTTCAATATCAAAGCACATCAAAGCCACTCGTCTCACGTATAAACAATGTTCTTTTAAGGGGCTATCTACAATAAGACGTTGTCGTAAGCACTAGGCGGAAGCGTTAGTCGTTGTCGTAAGCACTACGGCTTACGTTTTACGGAGAAAAGTGGAGGGGACAGTACTAGATTTTGATTGGTTGGTTTCCTTACGCTTACGGCTTATGTCGTTACGTAATTTTGTGTGTGAAGGCCTTAAGAACGTGGTTTCCGCTCTTTATCAACGGAACCCAGCAGCAAGGAACATCGAGTGGAATTTTCAAGTATCCCGCGGAATTAGGCGCTCGGAGCGTTACATAAATTCCTGATTGATGCCATCTATGTAAAGAAGAAGAAGAAGAGGAAGAAGAACTGAGTTCGTCACAGCACAGGACTCACGCGCCAGCCCACCTCTCGCGTAGTGTATTGTTATATGTCTGATACATCTCGTTGGAGCAAGCAGCCATAAGGAAAGGAAGGAAGGGTATTGTTATATGTCTACTATGAAATATCTTCATCGTCCTGTTCTAAATAGTTCAGTAAAAGCGCAAGTCCAGTCAAGTAAATGTAATTCAAATAAGATTGGATTAGTACGGCTGTAGACGGCAAGTAGTAGTTAATAGCAATTTTGAATTTCCAATCTGAAAGATCCTAAATTGTGTGCAATTGTGCACTATCTTCATCGAAAGGGAGTGTGTGTGTCTTTAGTATAAGTTTTATAATTCCTGAAATAACACTTGTAATGCATGCAAATGTATAGTATGCGTGTATTGCGTTTGAATAATAATTTATTATTACATTCATATAAATTATGATATTCCACTTTGATGTTACGTACTCTCCAATACCCTTAATAGGTTTGTTCTCATTACCTACACTTTCCGCACTTTTCAGAAAGTACAGAAAGTTAAGGTAACGAGAACAGATCGAATGGTAATAAAATAGTGTACACTAAAGTGTGTCAATAGGTTTCTTCTCGTTGCCTAAACTTTTTGCACTTTTCAAAAAGTGCAATTTTTGTATTGGATGATATTTTGAAGTAACCAATGAGAATTTGCACTTTTTGAAAAGTACAGAAAGTGTAGTTAATAAGAACAGATTTATTGAGTTGTCAATTGTGATGTTTTATTTTAGATAACGATGGTTCATGACAAAAAACCTGGAAGGCGAAGCAGATCTCGGGAGAGAGATCGTGACCGAGAACGAGATCGTGAGCGTAGAGATCGGAGACGCTCTAGAAGTAGATCAAAGGATCGTAAGAAAGATAGAAAACGTTCCCGATCAAGAGAACGTTCTCGTGAAAGGGACAGGTCACGTGATTACGATCCAGATAGATCAAAAGAGAGGAGGGATACCAAGGATAAATTAAAAGATGAAAAAAAACCGAAATCAAATCCTATATTTGTGATAGATGATGAAAGCAAAAAAGAATCAAAAGTTGAATCAAAAAAAGAGGAACAGGAATATAGGGAGAATTTGAAAAATTCGAAAAAAGAGCCATTGAGTTTGGAAGAATTATTAGCTAAAAAAAAAGCTGAAGAAGAAGCAAGAGCAAAGCCAAAATTCCTAACTAAAGAAGAACGTATTGCCTTAGCGTTGCAAAAACGACAACAGATAGTAGATAATATCAGGAAGCAGCAGGAACAAGACCGAAAATTCAATATTCAAGTTGAAGGTTCTACCTTTCCTAAGGAACCACGAGAATGGGATGAAAGAGACAGGTTTTGTATTGATATAGTTATTGGTATAGTTAAATAATATATTATTCGTAATTATAGTTTCTTTAATATTTTTTCAATTTATAGACGTCGAGAAGGACAGCGACAAAGAGAAGAAGAAAAAGACAAAGATAAAGAAAAGGAAGTTGAAGCAATTAAGGAGCGCTACTTAGGTCTAATTAAAAAGAAGCGCAGAGTGAGGAGATTAAACGACAGAAAATTTGTTTTTGACTGGGACACCTCAGAAGATACTTCTGTGGACTACAATAGTATCTACAAAGAAAGACATCAGGTTCAATTTTTTGGAAGAGGAAACCTAGCTGGTATAGATATTAAAGCACAAAAACGAGATCAAAGTAAATTTTATGGAGAACTCTTAGAAAAAAGAAGAACGGAGGCTGAAAAGGAACAGGAAAAGTAATATCCTTTATTTAGCGATATGGAAGTTTCAGATTATTCAGTGTTTTTTTTCTTTTGTTTAAATAGAATGCGTTTGAAGAAAGTCAAGCGGAAAGAGGAAAAACAGAAGTGGGATGATCGTCACTGGTCGGAGAAAGGATTGGGTGAAATGACAGAACGAGATTGGCGTATTTTTAGAGAAGATTATAATATAACTATAAAGGGTGGTCGCATTCCAGATCCTATTAGATCTTGGAAGGAGTCCGGGTTTCCCAAGGAAATTTTAGATATTATTGATAAAGTTGGGTATAAAGATCTGACCCCTATACAGAGACAAGCAATTCCTATTGGTTTACAAAATCGTGATATTATCGGTGTAGCAGAAACTGGTTCAGGCAAAACATTAGCCTTCTTAATTCCGCTTCTATTGTGGATTACCAGTTTACCAAAAATCGAACGTTTAGAAGAAGCCGACCAGGGTCCTTACAGTATAATACTAGCACCAACACGGTAAGAACAGTAAATTAAAACTAACGAACTTTTCTCATAAGTATCATGAATGTTTCAGTGAGTTGGCTCAACAAATTGAGGAGGAAACCAATAAATTTGGCCAACCTCTGGGTATCAGAACCGTTGTTGTGGTTGGTGGTCTTTCTAGAGAAGAACAAGGATTTAGGTTGAGAATGGGTTGCGAAGTGAGCATAACTTGCAGAGTCTTGGTAGACTTGTAATATAGTCTCTATTAAATCTTCACATAGAATGTAAAATATGTTCTTTTTATAGATTGTAATAGCTACACCTGGAAGATTAATAGATGTCCTAGAAAATAGATATTTGGTACTTAATCAGTGTACGTATATTGTCCTCGACGAAGCCGACAGAATGATAGATATGGGATTTGAGCCTGATGTACAAAAGATTCTAGAATATATGCCAGTTACAAATCTAAAGCCTGACAATGAAGATGCTGAAAATGAAGAGAAGCTCCTTGCTAATTACAATACAAAAAAAAAATACCGACAGGTACGATATAAATTAATTTTAGAATTTCGAAAAAAAAACAGGTTAAAAATAAATTATTGTACTTGTGTATTCAATGAATCTGATATTGACAAAAAAAATTGGTATATTATAAAACTTTTACTTATTTTTTTTTTCTAATCTTATTTTCCTTGGTTACAGACAGTAATGTTCACAGCAACTATGCCTCCCGCAGTTGAACGACTCGCCAGAACCTATTTGAGAAGACCTGCTGTAGTGTACATTGGTTCTGTTGGTAAACCAACAGAACGTACAGAACAAATCGTACATATTATGGGAGAAGCGGATAAGCGACGTAAACTTATGGAAATTCTTAGTAGAGGAGTGGAACCACCTGTTATTATTTTCGTTAATCAAAAGAAGGGCGCTGACGTACTTGCTAGAGGATTAGAGAAATTGGGAGTCAGTACCACCTCTTATTTTGGATACTTGGCTTTTACCAAACTTGGTATTTATAATTTAACGTTTTATTTTTCACAGTACAATGCTTGCACTCTTCATGGTGGTAAAGGCCAAGAACAAAGAGAGTACGCTTTAGCATCATTAAAGAGTGGCTCTAAGGATATTCTTGTTGCAACTGATGTGGCGGGACGTGGTATCGATATCAAGGATGTCTCTATGGTTATCAATTACGATATGGCTAAGACTATTGAAGGTAATACAATCATTCCATAATATTAATGTATAAAGCATTACATTTACTTATGAATAACTAAATTATGATCTGGCTGCTATTCTCTTGTAGATTACACTCATCGTATTGGTCGAACTGGACGCGCCGGCAAAGCTGGTCTTGCTATTTCTTTCTGTACGAAGGACGATAGCCATCTATTCTATGATTTAAAGCAAACGATACTTTCTAGTCCAATTTCTACATGTCCTCCAGAGTTACTCAATCATCCAGATGCACAGCATAAACCAGGAACTGTCGTTACAAAGAAACGTCGTGAAGAGAAAATATTCGCTTAGATTAAAAAACAATTATTTTTAAAGACATTACTGTTTATTTCATGAAGAAATTTATTAAAAATGTTTGAACTTATTAATAACTTTGCTAATTAATACAAATAATACATTTTTCATAAATTTTATAACGCACGCAATTGTATTTGCACCTAACTGCAATTGGCTATGGACGCTCTGAATCATAGGGTATATTCAGCAGAAACACCGCTGAGGGAGCAAGGGGTTGACCACGGTCTTACATACAGGCCTTGCAACTCGCCCAATTTTAAGCGATGGGGGTAGTCGTTTTAAAGAAGCAGGGTGCATTTTAACTTTTAGTCACAAGCGCCGCTGTAATCAAATGACCCCTAAAGTCCCTCAAGTCAGATTCGGGCCCACGGTCTTATATACAGGTCAAGCAACGAGACCAATTTTTAGTGGTGGGGGTAGTCCATCTTACCAGAGCTGAGTAGGGAGATTGCCAATGGGCCGATATCATCGACATATAGTACTGGACTGCTCCTTCCTTACTTCCTTTCCTTATGGCTGTATCCCCAATGGGGGACATGTGCCAGTAACTGGTCCTAATAATCAAGGTTGGAAGTTCGACAATAGATGGCGATGTACCTTGCGAGACGGGCCTTATTCTACTCAGCGTGAGGGGACCTACAAAGTTGCACTTGCAAAAAACTGCACTTATTAATATCGGGTTAAAAAAATTAAAAGTGTAAAAAACCCACACAATTATTGTATACATATGTACTTATGGTGAGATGAGACAAATAGTGTATCTGCTTAGAAACTGTTAGTTTCATACATTTTTGAGTAGCCTGATTCAATTCAGTAAATTTTTTTTTATTCAAGCCTACGGAAAGATTGTATTTTTAATATCTCGAATTATCAGTATGTTCTGATGTAAAAAATAACTCAGAATTAAAATTATACCTCGACATAAATTTCTGATAATTCGATGTATTAAAAATGTTACCTTTACATAGCCTTGAATGGTAAAAATTAAATGAAAAAAAATCCCTAACCAGATACCAGAACCAATTGGTTCATTTTTGTATGCTCATCATTATTTTTATGCCCGAGATTTATAAGTGCATTTTTGTTTTTGGTAATTTTCCGTAATGCCTTCTTTATCCGTCTAAATCTTATTTATGCTATTAAAACATGAAACAGCGTAACATAGGTGTTTGTCACAGGTAGGCTCTCGGGAAGAAGAAACGTTCGCTGTTTGATGTACCAATTTATTGCATGTATACGATGTAATATAATATAATATTTGTAGACTAATATAATCATATATTTAATGAATCTTAAGTTAATTAGGTGAACCAATAAGCATAGTTGATAATTAAGAAAAAAAATAAAAGTGTTGAGACGTGAGTTCCGAACTCGAGACTCTCGGACGTTAATCCAGCATTAAGCACGTGTGCCATCGAGTCATTGTGGTATATCATTTAGCAAACTTATATTTCTGTAGTTACCCACGTTCGAGGGTTTGTTTAAAGTTTTATTTGCTCACTCTATTATTTACAAAGCTTCATATGGATATTAAAGGAATTAACATCGGCAAAATTTACTACCTCATTACTACGGTTTATGTAATATGAGTAGATACACACCACTCCTGGCCGTGACAACAAACCCCCACCACTGTTCCGATGAGTCATAGAGTGCATCGCGCTGGGTCCCCCCGCGCTCCACTATGGCGCAACCCCCTCGTCTATGTGACCAGCTGTCCCCTCCCCCTGCGACACTGTGGGGGATCCACAACCACGCGGCCCTGGTCCTAAGGCCCGAAACCACTCAGTAGCAGCGTTGCATGTCCCCCAGGGGCCGTATCACGGTCGGTAATTATGTAGTGACCGCCGGTCGGTAATTTTTAATTATCCTAAGGAGGTAAGCGTCCCATGGTGAAGTAGAACACAGTTTTTTTTTTAAGAAACGCTATATATATATATTATAAGGCTGTCTGGTGTGATACATTTTCGATGATTAGCCTGAGCCCTGTATAGAGGAATAGGCTTAATGTTTTCTTTCCCACCACCCGCTAGCATTATTGACAAGATATGGGGAGATGGAGGTGAGGGAAACAAAAATAGAAAAAATAGGTATTTTTAAATATATATCGTATATTTTAAGAAAAAACATTACAAATTAAAATTTAATGAAACAGTTAACACGTTGAACGCCACGTCACCCATGACTGGGTGACGGCTATGTTTCCGCAGGGGCCCCGTCACCCGTAAACGGCTGACACTATTTTTCGCGTAATTAAAACAACATTTTGGGGGTAATTTATAGTAATATTATTTGTAAGACAATTATCATGAGTACATGAGATAAAATGATCATTTATAAAATATACTTTTGCTAACAAATGAGAAATATACTGAATTCAAATGTGTTCCCGTGACAGTTTCACTTGGATTGAGGAACGTAATAAATATAAATTTGTTTTTGTAACATTACAAAAGATTTTATTAGTTACGATGGTATTCGTTAAAATATTATAGACACATTTGAGATGACTTTGGACACTCAGAACAGTACGTTACAGTCTTTTGTACATTTTTCCTTGCTTCCTGGCGTTCAAGAGTACGCCGCCGTTTTGCGTAGCATTGAACACACATCCTTCTTACAGATCTGCCTTGAAGATTTTTTTCGAATTTGTAGGAGGTGAGATGCCTTTTCTATTATTTCAAGCTCTGTCCGGTTTACGTAGCCCGCAACACGTATTCTTTTTGTAGATGTACCTTGCGGATTTCTTCGAATTATTGTATGCTTCTTAGTATTGTATCATTGTATTCATTGTATTGTATGATTCACGTTGGGCGTTCAATGGGTGGGCCCCGAGAGAAACTCCACCGATTCATACTGGGCGTTCAACGTGTTAAAAAATAAAAAAAGTAAAAAAAATAAAAAAAGGGCCCTGAAAAAAAAAGATAATAACCATGTATGATATATATAGTATAAAATAGAATAGTTTAATACACACCAATTTGAAATCTGCTGACAGGAGTTACTCCTCGCTGGAGTCGGTGTCCGAGTCCCTGCAAAAAAAAAAGATGATTATATATATCATCTGTGACGTCAATTTTTAACGCCACAAAAGTCTCGATGTAGTTATTGGGCCCCCACTAGACTTACCGCGAGGGAGCTAGCCCCGACCGGTAAGATGACGAACCCTCAAGCGTTTTTCTTGCGACGACAGTAGTCTTGGCCGGTGGTTTCGCTTCAATTAGAAAGAAGAAGATCGTATCGTTGTATCCAGCCTTCGTATCGTTCACGGTAAGCGTCTCGACGCCCTAAAGGACGAAATCTTGAGTACTCTGTGCGTAGTGGG
>NW_014332928.1:10603-11072 GCF_000341935.2 Cephus cinctus | reverse complement strand
TAGTATCAACGTTATCGGTGACCCTGGATCGTGATCGTAAGAACCCATGAACTACGCTTCCCGTACGTTCATGCAATTGAACCTCGGAATAATTATTTAGCGACATTATCTTGAACCTGTTTCTTTTAGATATTACTTTGCCTATGTTGTATAGCCTCTTACGTTTTCTATTCTCTACAATTCTGTGTGAAACCTTCTTACTCGCGTGATCCCGGTACTCGAAAGTTCTAATTGACAATATCTGCGTGAACCATACTCCGCCTACCATTCGTTCGTCTGTCTAGCTCGCGCGTTGCGTGTATCGTGCAGAAGTATCGCGAATTCACGGCCGCCGATAGCGGAAATCCACGTTTCTTTTCGAACGACGAATTGCATCGCGAGAGCACATCGTTGCCTCGAGACCTGTAGGTCACGGGATTAGAGTATATCGTAGGCCGAATTATTTCTCTTTGTTTCACGTGTCTCGCAA
>NW_014332928.1:9762-10382 GCF_000341935.2 Cephus cinctus | reverse complement strand
CGCGGTTTCTCAATCTTCTTTCTTTACCATCTGTGCGTTCCCCGCCCCTCTACCATACCTTTCCGTTTCTTTCCTACTAGCCAGAGTCCTCTTAATTGTCTCGGGAGTTTCGTGTGTTACGTGACGCAATGCTGCGTCTGGCGCCCATCTGGCTTTTCCTATTGTAGAGATTTCCTCCTTGCGTTTTCCCGGGAAAACTTCAGAGTCTCGCCCCTTACATTTGTGGCGCAATCGGATCGTCTTGCTACGAGGCGGTTTGAGGGAGAAAAATCACGTCACACATCATATAATTTGCGACGTTATTCCCCAAAAAAAAACAAAATCCCAATAAGAAATTAAACGATAAAAGATATTCGGAAAGTAGGGAACCGTACACAAAACGCCGTATGATTCTCTCTCAAGAAATTTCGATATTCACAAGACTCGATACGCGATGAACTAAATAGTGTTGGGCGCCAGGTGGTCCCCGGGGGGAACACCGCGAGTGCAGGGCACTCGAGATCTTAGAAAATCTGAAGAAACCGCGAGAAAGCTCGGAACAACGGAAGGGAAAAGGAAATAGGAACGGCGACTCCGCCAAGGTAGAAAAGAGTAAGATCGGTAAACGGCGACTCCGCCAA
>NW_014332928.1:7961-8244 GCF_000341935.2 Cephus cinctus | reverse complement strand
AACACAGGTAATACAAATAAGGTAAATTAGTTACAAGAAATGGCAAGCTCTCGAAAAATAATCACCAAAATAGTGGGATCGGCAAAAATAAATTAATAGGTACGCCACTGATAGTCAGTGCGTCCTGTATTGTCGACACGGGCGATTACTCAAAAAAAAAGGTCACTCTACACTCGACCAACAGCGTAAGTTATCAAAAATATTATACTAAGCTAATAATTATGAATTTCTAGGAATTGAAATATTAATTAAATAAAGAGGAGGATGCCATTCCTAATAACGG
>NW_014332928.1:0-6667 GCF_000341935.2 Cephus cinctus | reverse complement strand
TGATAACAGGAGCGCTAGGGAACGTTCGGCGACTGGGCGGCACGATAGAGGATTATCCTTTCCTCCTATCGGCGGCACGAGTGGCGAAGGCCCTTTTTGCGGTCCGTATGGGCGGCCGGCAGAAGTAGTAGAGGGATCCCATCCCGGGTCTCCTTGGCTCCACGGAAGTCCTCCGGAACGAACAGCAGTTTGGTCCAGCCTCTGTCGATCGCTCGTCCGGTAGCTCAGGAACTCTCGTTGGCGGTCAGCCTCGTGCTCGTGGTGTAGACGTAGATTTGCCCAGGACGGTAAAGAAGGTAGGCGAGTGCGAATAGGAAAGCTCAAAAATAAAAATAAAAACGAAAAAAGCAGGAAGGCGAAACAGAAATAAGCAGAAAGGACGACAGGCGGAAACAGAGTGCAAAAACGATAAGCGAGACAAGCAAAGTCGTCTTTGGAATGTCGGGTGACTGACGTTTGGAGGATCGTTGCAGGTGGATTATGTTTGTTCCCTACTCCTAGCAATCTTTGTGACTGAATTTCCGAAATTCACGTCATAAATTATATAATCAATTTATATATGTATATATAAATTTATATTATATATATATTTATATTTATATATAAATCAATTTATATATGTATATATAAATCAATTTATATATGTATATATAAATTGATTAATACATACCACTCGAAAGGCGTGAGGGGCGGCATCTGAAAGAGGTGTCTCATTGCGAAAATATCCTCGCCTCCCCAGACTTCCTCCTCGAAGAGGAACCAGCCGTTGTAGCGATGTTTACTGCTTCGCTGGTTCCTCTTCGCTATCATCTCGGCTATGGAGATATATCCACGGACCTGTTATAAAAGAGAAGAACACCTTATAATAAACCTTTGTTAAAATATTTAGTGCACTAAAATAAACGTAGAAGACCTACACTCACTACGATCACAACTACTGCTGCCATTTTACTAGATTGTAAAGTATCCTTAGATGTAAGTATCCTGATTGCAACTGATGAGCTGCGCCGAGTTGGATGAATCGCTTCAGCTTACCCCCACTTGCACCTCCAAGGAACTAAGATCTAAACGCACACGGGAGTGGGGGCCACTCGATGGTCAGGGGTTCGTTGCACTAAGGACAATAAAAAAAAATCTGGATGAAAGCACCCAGGTCAGCGGTACGCGTCGAGATTTATGATGAAAAATTAATTTTTCCCATACAACCAGTTACATGTTTTAAGATATGTTATAACCCCATTATTTAAAAAAAAGACGGTATGTATAACAGTGATAAATTTAGGCCCGCTTTTATTTTTATTTATAAAAATCATATATTTGACACCCTTTACTCTTGTTTCTAGTCACCACCGTAGCATCATCGTCATCGACATCCCCACCATTGACCATAACAGACAGCCATAAGGGATTGGACTGGTAACTGTGATAATTTTAAGACTACACTGGTTTTTTATTTGGTTTAAACAGCTTTATTAAAAACACTGACATTTTTACAGATTATGGCGCCGAGAAGACCGGACACACCACCCTTCGGAATCGAGGGGTCCCTACTCTATATATTGTAACGTTACAAAACAGTCATCCTCTCAGTACTCGTGTAATGAGAGCGCACGCGGTACAAAGGGACGGCAATGACACGCGTCTAGTAGAAACACGCGCCGATAGATGGAGAACGTCTCCCAACAGTGAAGATAAGGAAAGTTAGTATCAAAGTAATCCGATAGATGATTAGCGCTTCCCACTAACAAATATCGGATTACAATTTGTTAAATACGACATTTCAAGTCTATCGAAGTCAGTTAACCAGAAAGTCGGAATTACTAGAGTAGATAAACTCAAATTCATCGAGAATCTACAGCAATAGAGAGGATAGTGGCTAGTTGTCAGAAAACTCGTCGTACGTACTCGTGTCTAAAGGCTACGGGATATTAGCTCTTGCTACTCCACGTAAACCTTGCGTAGAAAGATTGTCAAAGCTCTGTGGAGACCACCGTGATCTTCCGCGGAGACTTTCATTATCGCCGTATTGTAATCGGTCATTCGCGCCGTTAGGAGTTGCGTCGCACACAGTGCCATAGCCACTAGGTAGTGTTGTAAACCATAATATAGATTTGGAAACGCGCCTACGTCACAAGCGACGGAATGGCCACCCTGCGACGCGGCAGATTCCACTCGCCAATATTATGGAAATAAAGGAGACACATCACCGACACCATGGCGAAATATAGAAACAATCCTTGGTTATTATATCTCTAAAAATTCCATAATTAAGATTATAAAAAGCGGCAATTTCGTACGCTCCTTATGAGTGCACGAAATGGGATGTAGGTAAGTGCTCGGGGCTGGCGTCTTTAAGAAGGTAGTCGACACAGGTTGGTAACGTAAAATAAAATAACAAAATTTTATTAAATAATCGATGATCGATACAGTAGAGTTATAATCGGTGTCATTTATCTAATCCAAATCTATTGTCGGTATAGTAGGAAAACGGATTGTTTAGGTGTCTGCCTATGTTTATTGTCTAATCCTATCTCTCTCTGACCTGTATGGGAGGTACAGAGGATCTGCCGGTGTTGGTTCGATAACCCTAGAGGCGCTTTGCCTTCCTAGCGGCTATGGCACTATGTGCGACGCAACTCCTTACGGCGCGGATGACTGATTATGAAATGGCACTGACGCAAGTTTCTGAGATAGATCCCGGTGGTCTACTCAGAACTTTGACAATCTTTTCTACGTTGAGGTATAACCGGAATAGCAGGTGCTAATTTTTCGGTAACCTCTTGACACGATTATTGACGATGATTTTTGATTCTCCTCTAGTGATTCCAACTTTTTGTGAACTGACATCTATCGGCTTGAAATGTCGTATTTAATTACCGGTAATCCGGTATTTGTTAGCGGGAAGCGCTAATCATCTATCGGATTACGTTGATACTACCTTTCCTTACTTTCACTTTTGGGAAATGTTCTCCATCTATCGGCGCGTATATCTACTAGACGCGTGATTTGCCGTCCTTCTGTAACGCGTGCGCTCTCAGTACACGAGTACTGAGAGGATGGTTATTTGGTAACGTTACAATGTAATACTGGCTGGTACACTAATCGGAGTTCAACTGATGTGCTGCGCCGAGTTGGATGAATCGCTCCAGCTTACCCCCACTTGTACCTCCTAGGAGCTAAGAACTAAACACTCACGGGAGTGGGGGCCACTCGCCGGTCAGGGGTTCGTTCCACCAAGGATAAAAAAGCTGGATGAAAGCACATTAATTTTTCCCATAAAACTTGTAACATGTTTTAAGATATGTTAGGGATTAGGCAGGTAAGTGTGATAAATTTAAGACTACACTTGTTTTTTTTTTTATTTGGATTAAACAGCTTTATTAAAAACACTGACATTTTTACAGATTATGGCGCCGAGAAGCCCGGATACACCACCCTTCGGAATCGAGGGGTCCCTACTCTATATATATATATATTATTATTATTCTCCTTATGTAAATACCCTAGCTATGATTGAATTGAATATACATTAGCCGAGGGCTCCCTACTCTATATATATTATTATTCTCCTTATGTAAATACTCTACCTATGATTGAATTGAAGATACATTAACCCATGTATCCTGATTTACACCGCGAATATTGTACCCTACCACCACCACCGCCACCACCACTATAGATCTTATTATCCTGCGCATACTGGCGATCCGCCAAGCGCTTCTTTCGCACAAAAGCGTTGTAGTACTCTCGTGCGATTCTATCGTTTTTCCGCAAATCACCGCTAAACACATTCTGGAAGGCATGCATCCCGAAGCCTGAGGTGAGGTAGTGTAAAAACATCATGCAGAATTGGCCGCACACCGTTGACGTCTCGCTCTGAAGCTGCTGAGTGTTCCATCTGAAGGATCGTCAGTTCCGTCGGAGTCTCGATGCGTGGTGATGATTCAGCGGTGGTAATCCGTAGCTGTCAAAGTAGTAGCCGTCTCCGTCAGCGTCCACGTACATTGCAACCCAATGCGCTCCTGGTTTCGTATGATCGTCCGTGTTGGCGATAAGGGCAGCGGGTTTCGACCAGTTTCGGGGTATTCTGTCAGCTGCGTAGACACCCGTCGTATGCTCCGATATACCGCAAAGGCCGAGGTAAATGTCTAGCGTGTTCATATATGCGGTCCGTTATTTCGAAGCCAGAATTCAAGACGTAATGCGTTGTTCAGAGCGCAGGTAAACGAGCCCCGTGTCTCCTTACAAGCGTGAACGAAACACTCGTAATGGTCACTATTCGGTGGGAAGTCCTCGTATGGTGAGTTATTGGGTGTTTCATCCGAATTTATAACCTCCCGGGCCATAACGGTCTGCAGGAAAAGTACGCTCTCCGGACCCCGCGTGTATATGCTCCGCGAAATACCGGCGATATTTCGGAGATTGATGTATAGCTGCTTGTACGTTATACCGCCGTCGAACCACTCTAGACCATGCCGATAACGTGTCATGGTGTTGTTTTCGCTTCTGATCGCCGCTGGTAATTCATTGAAATCACAGGGCGGTGAAACAATCCAGTGGCCTATGTATCTTCTTTCCGCAGCCACGACGCCGACCTCCTTCGGCGCCAGACGCCTCGGAGTCTTTGAAGTATTCGATCTCGATGACGATATCCATGGTCATGATGCTAACTCGAAGGCGTTCAACGAGAAACTAACGGCGATGCCGACGATCACAGGCGTTACCGAGTGCACAAAAGATGATGATGATGACGCATACCCTAAATTGCTGACCTATGTATTTTCTTCGATTGTTTAGCCGCCGTAATCTACGACGATCTGCCGCGAGGCGTCGATCTCCAGAACGTTGTCGTACTCTGCGTATACGATACAGTTCACGGTGGTGGCAAGCGGTTCGTCGAAGCGTACCTCAATTCGTACACTACCGTGCTTGATCAGGTTCCAGTGGGTGTTGCTATTTGCCGAGAGATCGGGTGTGAGATCGAAAACGAACAGACAGTAGCTGTCTGCGTAAGCGCTTCTAGATATCGAATTACCCTCGTTGAGGAAGTGTATACCCGTGCCAGTGAAGGGGGTGTGATACGCGTCCACGTAAAGACCGGATTTGCCGAAATCGGTCTGCAGTGCTTTCGAGGGTACTTGAACACCGTCGACGTACAGCGATAAGAAATTAATACGATAGTTTTTAAAATTGAACGGGTTGAGTTGATAGTTGCCATTGAAGGCCTTGTTATCGACGAAGCCTATTATAATCCGCTTAGGTAATTGGCCGAGAATCACGTTATCCATAGTGCCACCGTGCAAACCAGCGTGCATTGTCAGCGCCTTGACCTCTACACGCGTAAGCGGATACTTGGCCGTTGTCTTAGACAGTATTTTAGAATGAGCAATTAGAATACCGAGGCTTATTTTGGCGCGTCTAACGAGGAGCGTAGCCTCCGTTATATGTAAAGAGCACTCGCTCTTGGGGTCCATGAGGGAGAAGCCGTCTCTTGTGCGTACGAGACGTAATCGGAGTTCGACACCATTTAATAAAAATTTTTCTTGGTTAAACACATCGCAGTGTAAATGACTGATTAGATCGACCGTCTTGTCTTTACCGACGAAAGCCTGCCTATTCGCGCACACTCCGCTTTACTCTCTTACTAGCGACCCTACGACGATTTTTGGGTTTCTTGGTTTTTGACTTTATTTTTTTACTACTTTTTTTTCGACGCGGCGCAGGCTTCTTTCCTGTACGTCTCTTACGCTTGTTAACGGCTCTTGAGGCGACACTCCTTCCAGCGACGCCGGTGATAGAGTGGCCGCCGCGTGATCGTTTTACAGCTTTATAGCCCGATCCTTTCATGAGCTCGTCAATTTTCGCCTCCGCCTTACGTTTAAGATTCATACCCGATTCGGCAGCCCTGGTGCGAAACGCCAAGATATCCATGCCCGCGCGCACTGCCTCCTTACCTACGGCTCGGGCTCCTCTCGATAGCAAAGGTAACACACGCCGAAACAGACCACCGAGAAAGCTACCGATACCATGACCCCACTGATAAGGCGACCCCGCGAATACCCGAAATTTTGTGGAATATCCCCCACCGATCTGCGAGTCGTAGTAATCGGTGTAATGAGCCATCAGTCTAGCCGTTTAAAGTGTAGTGTTACGGAGAGTGTTCCTGATTCGAATGGTATGGGGTCGCCCAGGTGGTCTCTTATATCGATGTCGATCGTTTGAAAAGTCGTGCGGAGCTAGGGTATATACTTTAATCGTGAAAACGAGAGCACTTTCGTGGCTGCGTACGCGTATTTGTTATCCGTTTGCAGGGGAACCACGCGAAGCAAGGGTGTTTGGACGTCTCCGGTGATATACGGCTCGCAGACATCGGTGTAAACAAAAAGCATCTTAGGTGGGGCGTTGATCAGGCTAATCGGCTGATCGGCCATCACAACGGGGTTTGCTTTCGATACCACGACCGACTCGGTAAAACTCAGGATGCGTGCCAGAGAGCGGCAGAGTCTGAATTCGTGCGGGTCGTTTAGATCGTTATCGGTAGAGACGAACGATACGCTAGCGTAATCGCCTGTACAGAGCTCTAATTTCAGACGGCCCTTCATAGCCTTGGTAGCGTTCATTTCGTCAACGAGTGTCTTTACGTCATCGTAAACACCGTGCGCCACGT
>NW_014332927.1:3260-8302 GCF_000341935.2 Cephus cinctus | reverse complement strand
AGAGAGAGAGAGAGAGACAGAGAGAGAGAGAGACAGAGATAGAGACAGAGATAAGTGCTGGGGTTAAGCACGGGTTACGAGGATTAATTGAAACTAGGGTTAAAAATAACATTTGATGAGATAGCAGCTAAAACGCTTGAACAGCCTGGTTATAGGCACTGGGATGATAAAATCTAGAGATGCGTAAAAGAATCTTACGCAACGTTATCTCAAGTGCTGGGGTTGAGCACGGGTTACGAGGATTAATTGAAACTAGGGTTAAAAATAACATTTGATGAGATAGCAGCTAAAACGCTTGAACAGCCTGGTTATAGGCACTGGGATGATAAAATCTAGAGACGCGTAAAAGAATCTTACGCAACGTTATCTCATTATGCCAGCATTGTATACTATACAGATGAATAATAGAAAAGCTCATATTTTTGTAGACGACATGTTTATTTGAACTACTCTGGACTGTAATGTTCTTGATTTACTCAACGCTAAGAAAAAAGTATCAAATGCAATGAATTTGCCGAGCAGAAGGTGAAATACAATTTAAATCCTAGTCTCAAGCAAATTGACTCTTGCGTCCAGTCATTTTCAATTACTTATACTTTTTTTTCTGGTGTTAAGCAAAAGTGATGGTTATTGTCAGAAAGTTGGTCTCCAGCACCCTACCGGTGCTGAACTATGGAATACCAAAAGCCATCGTAGACAGGATACATTATGTATCCGCTGAAAAATGAATAGTCCAGCTTAGTCATGAATAAGACAGAGTGGTGTTACGTTGTGTGTCCTTAACCCAGAAAAACTTTAAAGTAGCAATAGATTTTCCAAGAAGTCTGTAATTCTCTACCTATTTTAATGCGATAAAGCTCACTCAGTTTTTTAAAGTATGCTCTACAAGTTAACCATCTAGACATTTCATAGCATTAATTCTTTAAATATGATAACCTGTCTATTTTGAATGAATTCATTCAGACAAACTGTCTATTTCAATCAACTGAAGTCCTTTCGACAGACAATTATAATTATTAAATATAAAGTACCTATATAGCAAATTCATGGAGCATTCTTTGACATAAATGAGCAATCAGAGTGAAGAAACAGCAAAAAAGCAATCCATGCCGCATTAAAATACCTCTTGGTAAATCCATTGCTTCCCTTTCCTGAGCTACGTACATATATATCACACTACAGTTACTAAATAAAAAATGATTAATAAATGATTAATTAACCGGTAAAGCGGTAATGAAACAATCAAATCATGAAATGACTGAATTTTTTCATGAAGAGACAGGTTAAGATAGTAGCCAACAGCTGAGGCCATATAAACAGAAGACTACACGTGTTCAATGGCTCGTTGCGCATGCGCGTCTCGAATCGTTATGCCTGTGTCGCGTCGAAGCTCATACGTATATGCGAGGGGACAAATTTTTTAAGATTGTGTGAGAAAATTGAGAAATTTTACAAATTGAGAAAAATTTTTCGACTGATATTGCTAAAATGCCAGATATCAGCATTGCGGGAACCGATTTTATTGGGCAAAGGCTCATTTTAAAAAAAAAAAAAAAGAAAAATATTGGACCTGACACATTTTTCGCCCACGACATATACCCGCAGATAATTCAAGTTATTTCATCGTAGCAGACGAAAAAGCGCGAACTTGGCGTCAATAAGAGTAGCAGTAGCGTCTCGTGAGGAGGCCGATTTTTGCTTTTTTGCTTTTAATACTTGTAGAAGTCTACACTGCGAGAATTAAGAATGGACGAAATACAAGAAACAATATTGGACGGAAGGCCTATGTCATTCAGCTCACGGACTAAGATGTGGGGAAGCACATTATCATATGCTCCCGCCAGGTCCAGGAAAACAGCTCCCAGAGTTTCCCCTCTAGCAAAGGAAAGGTAAATGTCCGAGCTAAGGATGGCCAAGTTATCCATACAGGATCTGCCCTTTCTAAAACCAAACTGAATTTTGGGAATTAGTGAACAATTTTCAATCCACCATTCCATTTTTGTTAATAATATCCTTTCAAAGACTTTAAGGAGGCAAGAAGAAAGTGCAATCGGCCTGAAACTATCACTGTTCGGTTTAGGTAGGAGAATGACATTGAACTTTTTCCAGATTGATGGAATACGACCGCATTTAAAAAATCCATCAAACAATTCACAGAGTTTCTCGAGGGCTTCCACGGGAAGCTGTTTGATCATACGATTACTAATAAGATCGGGACCGGCTGCAGATTTAACTTTAATTTTATTAATGGCCGAAGTTAATTCTTCCAGGCGTATGCTCGAGAAAATTTCTAATGTAGGACCCGCTATAATGGATGGAGAAGGAGGAATTAGGATAGATGGAGGAGCTATTTTGTCCACGAAATTCAAAGCTGCTGGGTTAAAATCCTCATGACTAGAAGATTGAGAACCCAGGGATCTAGATTTGAATGACTTAATAACGTTCCACATTTTTGCAGGGTCCATCTGATTGTTAATAGAGTTACAGAAGGATCTAAAACTCTTCTTACGTTCTTTATAGAATATTAATCTTGACTTTTTTAATTTTTCTTTGTATAGATTCACATTTTGCTCTGTGGGATGCTTCTTGATTTTGGCAAAAGCAGACTTCCTTTCTGCAAGCGCCTTACGGCATTCGGAATTCCACCACGGGGCTGGAGGAACCATAAGGTTACGTAATTTACCACCCGCTCGGCGAGCCCCGGTTCTTTCCGCAGAATCGAGAATGTGTTCTGTGAATTGCTCATAGCCTGTCTCGAGATCTATGTTTGAGAGGTCTATTAGGTGAGGAATATTCCTGGTCCACTGTCCAAACTTGGTCCAGTCAACCTCAGCTTTTGGTTGTGGTCAAGGGAGCCGATTTGTTCGCAGGTTTCTTAAGACCTTTCCCGTACATTACAATCTCCTAGGTAGATGCTTAATAGACGTACATGTTTCTCTACAAAAAACTTGGTGTGCCAGTGTCCCAGAAAAACTTTAAAGTAGCAATAGATTTTCCAAGAAGTCTGTAATTCTCTACCTATTTTAATGCGATAAAGCTCACTCAGTTTTTTAAAGTATGCTCTACAAGTTAACCATCTAGACATTTCATAGCGTTAATTCTTTAAATATGATAACCTGTCTATTTTGAATGAATTCATTCAGACAAACTGTCTATTTCAATCAACTGAAGTCCTTTCGACAGGCAATTATAATTATTAAATATAAAGTACCTATGTAGCAAATTCATGGAGCATTCTTTGACATAAATGAGCAATCAGAGCGAAAAACCAGGAAAAAAGCAATCCATGCCGCATTAAAATACCTCTTGGTAAATCCATTGCTTCCCTTTCCTGAGCTACGTACATATATATCACACTACAGTTACTAAATAAAAAATGATTAATAAATGATTAATTAACCGGTAAAGCGGTAATGAAACAATCAAATCATGAAATGACTGAACTTTTTCATGAAGAGACAGGTTAAGATAGTAGCCAACAGCTGGGGCCATATAAACAGAAGACTACACGTGTTCAATGGCTCGTTGCACATGTGCGTCTCGAATCGTTATGCCTGTGTCGCGTCGAAGCTCATACGTATATGCGAGGGGACAAATTTTTTAAGATTGTGTGAAAGGGGAGAAATTGAGAAAAATTTTTCGACTGATATTGCTAAAATGCCAGATATCAGCATTGCGGGAACCGATTTTATTGGGCAAAGGCTCATTGTAAAGGAAAAAAAAAAATAAAAAATATTGGACCTGACACATTTTTCGCCCACGACATATACCCGTAGATAATTCAAGTTATTTCATCGTAGCAGACGAAAAAACGCCAACTTGGCGTCAATAAGAGTAGCGGTAGCGCCTCGTGAGGAGGCCCATTTTTTCTTTTATACTTGGCGTCGAGACGCTACCGCGTCTCTTGATACACGCGGGTTCGCCAACACCAGTTCGAAAATCACGGACACGAAAAGTAGCACAATAAATAGAGATATCGCAGTAAATCAATATGAGATATGGCACAGAAAAATATATCACAGTCAAAAAAATATAGAATATTATAACAAGTATTTCATTATCGTTGCCACGGTAAGACGTTCTCGGCACGGGTAGTATAATTTCGAAGTCGGCCGAAGGCGCGACGTCGAGGAACGTCAAGTAAGGTCGCGTCGGAGGGCGGCTGGCACGCAACGTCGGAAGGACGTGTGCGATACGCAAAATTCACAAAGGTTTCACAGAGAATATAACGATGAAATTACAATAATGTTCGGCAACTATAATCAGATACGGCACATCAGCAAGAAATCACATAAATCAGAACGGAAGATATCGCACACAAAAATAGAAATATTAAATTCGGAATTACACTTCAGCAAGGTCAACGAAAGTTTAGCAAAACCAAGAAAAGAATTCTATTTAACGTATTTCAATTCGAAAGAGGAACATAAGAGTACGCAAAAGACAGACGCGTGGGCTCGCCACTAAATTTAACCAAACTTAGGGTTCGAAAGTCTCACAATGATATTACAGAAAACGAATAATAATTTGTCGGCAAACGATATCTTATATTAATCGGCATAAGAATATAATCGGCCGTGCGAGAATCTGGCTCTAGCACAACCAAGCCGGTTGATCCGGGGTCAAACATGCGTGTAGGCAGATTCATACGTGTACACTAGGCCAAGATTACAGAAAGTTCATTAATTACAAAAGAATCGCAAACACCAAATCATACAGAAAAGCGCAAAATCGGAAACTCAAAAATATAAATATTAACGGCACTATCGTTCTTTATAGGATACTAGGCAGAAAGACATTCGCCCGATAACGGCAATGAAAACTCGTCGCCGGCTAAACGTACGGTTTAGCCGTGCACGTGTCTATAATCTTCAATACACAAAAAATCAGAAAACATTCAAGATCTCACCACAAAAATAGCAAAGCAAAGCGTAAAGCTCAAAGGATTCAGCCCTCAAGGCAATCGGTCTCTCTCTCTCTCTCTCTCTCTCTCTCTCTCTCTCTCTCTCTCCCCCTCTCCCTCTCCCTCTCCCTCTCCCTCT
>NW_014332927.1:0-3220 GCF_000341935.2 Cephus cinctus | reverse complement strand
CCCCCTCTCCCTCTACCTCTCCCTCACCCTCTCTCCCTCTCTCCCTCTACCTTTCCCTCTCCCACCCCCTCTCCCTCCCCTCTCCCACTCCCTCTCCCTCTCCCTCTCCCTCTGCCTCCCTCCTACCCTCACCCTCTCCCTCTTTTTCGCCCTCTCTCATTGTAAACCGAGCCTAGCATAATTACAAATGTCTCCTAATGCCTCAAAACGATTCTAATCGCGACTCCGTGTTAGGACAGACAGGTTCGCGATCAGTAGATTCATATTTAAACCGCCACTCAGAGCCAGTAGTCGGGGAAAACATACTCATAAACCGAAGAGAGGGTCCTAATAGGACACCCCTTCCTGCAGCACAGAGTAAAAACATATGGGCAAAGGGTAGAAAATTTGCTTACAGAATTAATAAAGGCTTCAACGTCTTCAAGAAATAGTCACATGGAAAATCAAGTTATTGAAAGATTATTAAGAAATCAAGCCCTAGGTATATTTGAACAGGGACTACACGATAGAATTCGAATGATAGTCAAAGCGAATCATTATGAAACACTCCAGGCGGCAATTACTGGAGCAATAGAAGAAGAAAAAAGTAGTGGAACTCGTGACTCCATTATGGCTAAACGTTATTCCGGACAGGAAAACACAAGGAGGACTATGCCCCCTACTTGCAGCAAATGCAATCGAATAGGATATTTTGCTAGAGACTGCTACTCTAAGACAGTAGCACCGCGAAAAAGTCTACCCACTCCTAGCATTTCTAGGGAGATAAACAAATTACAAATAAAATGTAACTTCTGTCACAAATTGGGACATAAAGAACAAGAATGTTGGACTAAGAATAAGCATTTACGTCCAGGAAACTTTAGGCCCGGAAGAAATGAATTCTTCACGCGAGGTAGAAACTCAGCAAAAGAAAATAGGAACGTGAACAATAAAAATTCGGAAAACGAATCAAAACCAATAGAAGCATACGGCGTAAACCATATCAAAGAAAACATGGGAGGAATAAACCTCGTCCAAATAGAAGCGGTAGAAATAGCCGACTCAAAATCCATGATGTTAGTCGACTCTGGAGCAGAAGTCAGTCTAATTAAAATAGGGAAGCTGCACAAATATGCACTATCCCAAGATGAAGTATTAACCTTAAAAGGAATTGGAAATACCGAAGTAAGTACCATATGCAAGATATTGCTAACCATACGCATAGGAGACGCGTGCATTACGCACCTCATGCGTGTGGTAAGAAATGATTTTCCCATTGCAACTGATGGAATATTGGGAAACGACTTCCTCGTGAAGCATCAAGTAATCCGAGCAGGCAAATGCCTCCAGTTATACGGAATAACCTGGAAGTTAGAAAACTCCATTAAGAAAATCTCGCTAAAGCCGAGATCAGAAACAATAATAAAAGCTATAACGAAAGATAAAAAGGAAGGAATTATTGACAGAACTGAATTAATGCCTGGTATAATATTAGGTGGTTGTATTACTCAACCAGAATCTGAAGAATGGTTGGTCAGCGTCCTAAATACGACTGAGCAAGTGTTCAAACTTGACACTCCTACTGTAACAATCCAAGAATTGCAACATGAGTCCGTAGAGACCGATTACCAGAAGGGAACATCAATGTTTAAAATCACACCTATTCCCTTAGCCGGCAGAATGGCTAAATTATGAGAAAATATAAGGACAGAGCACCTAAATGAAGTAGAAAAGGAAAAATTGATCGAAGTATGCGAAAAATATCACGACGTTTTTTATCTAGAGGGCGACCAGTTGGGATGCACTAATGCAACAGCGCATGAAATCCAGGTCAGCCCAGGGACAGCACTCATTAATATCAGACCTTATAGGTTACCAGAAAGTCAAAAGACGGAAATAAATAACCAAGTACAGCAAATGCTGAATGACGGAATAATCCGACATAGTACCAGTCAATGGAATGCACCACTGTTAGTGGTACCAAAGAAAAGTGATGCGTCAGGCATACCAAAAATGCGTATCGTAGTAGACTTTCGAAAGGTGAATGATGTAACCATCGGCGATTCTTTTCCACTGCCTAATATCAACGAAATATTGGACCAGTTGGGTAATGCCAAATATTTTAGTACTTTAGATCTGGCATCCGGATTTCACCAGATCCCAATGAAAGAAGATGACAAATGTAAAACTGCATTTTCTACTTCCCACGGTCACTACGAATATAATCGCATGCCTTTCGGACTGAAAAACGCACCTGCAACATTTCAAAGGTTGATGAATTCCGCTCTTGCAGGAATACAAGGACTCCGATGTTTTGTATTTCTAGATGACATAGTCATTCACGCAGTAAGTCTGAAGGAACATTATCTACGACTGGAAGAAATATTTCAAAGATTAAGAAAAAACACTCTGAAACTACAGCCAGACAAGTGTGAATTCCTAAGGAAAGAGGTAAACTACTTAGGACACGTAATAACTGAGGAAGGGATAAAACCGGACCCGTTGAAGATAACGGCAGTTCAAACTTTCCCTACTCCACAAAATGTAAAGGACGTTCAATCGTTCCTAGGGTTAGCAGGTTATTACAGACGATTCATCCATGATTTCTCGAAAATTGCTAAACCTTTAACACAGTTACTAAAGAAAAACGTCACCTTTGAATGGACAGCCCTGGAACAAGAGGCTTTCGAGAATTTAAAGAAAACATTAACTAGTGCACCTTTATTACAGTATCCAGACTTTTCAAAACCCTTTGTAGTCACCACAGACGCCTCAGATAAGGCAATAGGTGGAATATTGTCCCAAGGACCAGTAGGCAAGGATTTGCCAATAGCTTATGCTAGCCGTACACTGAACAAAGCCGAAAAAAACTACAGTACTACGGAAAAGGAATTACTCGCTATCGTATGGTCTGTCAACCACTTTAGACCGTACTTATATGGTACCCATTTCAAAATAGTAACGGACCATAAGCCACTAACTTGGCTTTTTAGTATAAAAGATCCAGGTTCTCGTTTGATGAGATGGCGTTTGAAACTGGAAGAATACGATTACGAGATCGAATATAAGGCGGGAAAAGCCAATGTGAACGCGGACGCTCTAAGCAGGATATGCGTCACTACTAGGAGCAAAGGAAAGATAGAAGAAACTGTTCCAGAAGAGAAATCTGACCAAAAATACTCGGAAGAAGAGCGGCAACAAATTATCTACGAGTACCATGATACTCCTATTGGAGGTCACC
>NW_014332926.1:34288-56910 GCF_000341935.2 Cephus cinctus | reverse complement strand
CATTTAGATCCTAGTTTCTAGGAACTACAAGTGGGGGTAAGCTGGAGCGGTTCATCCGACTCGACTCGACTCAACTCATCCGTTCGTGACACGAGAAACAAACGTGACGAGACAATGATACGAGGTAAAATACGGTTATTCGTGAGTGTAGTGTCTTCTAAGTTTCTCTTAATACACTAATTAAGTATTTCAAAGAAGTTTTATTATATAAGGTGTTGTTTCATTATTACAGATTCATGGATTTATATGCATCAGGGAGATGTTCAAAAAACGGAATGAGCTAAAGGAAAGAAGGGCCCGCAATGGGTGGGCCCTTTTTGAAGAAGAAGATTGTGGGAACGAAAATATATTTTCGCTCAGAAATCTTTTCGGGATGCCCCCGTTAGTTTGTTACAATTGGTGCGTATATTAATCAATTCTATTTACACATGAATAGTAATATCATTATTATCTATTTTTGCAGGGACTCTGATTACGAATCAGAGGAAGATTATTAAGATAAGGAAAATTAAAAAAAAGTTATTTTAAATTTTTTATATTTTTTTTTAAATAATAAATTTTATATATATTAAAATTAATTGTTTCGTTTTATTTCAAACTCCTTATAAGTCCCACTTATTAATCCAAGTGTTATGCGATTCATCGAAACCTAACCATTTAACGAAAAGTCTATTCTCACGTTTCCTCAACACCTTCTCCACAAGGTATATGTCGGGGTACTTGACTCTGGTAAGTTCCTGTTCGTAAAATCCGCCTTCGATAGGATGATCCTGGTAGTCTTTGAGTTTGTACGTCACCGGATGGGTATATTTAACGAAAAGTCTATTCCCACGTTTCCTCAACACCTTCTCCACAAGGTATATGTCGGGGTACTTGACTCTGGTAAGTTCCTGTTCGTAAAATCCGCCTTCGATAGGATGATCCTGGTAGTCTTTGAGTTTGTACGTCACCGGATGGGTATTCACCACTTGGCTTATCGTAAAAATTTCCGTTGTCCAGTTAGGTGTATAGCCTTTTTCAAAAATGTGTTTGAATTTGCTTATTCGAACTTTGTCCCCAACTCTAAATTTTGCAAGTCTAAGTGTGGGTTTGATTTTGAAATTCTTGTACACTCGATGCAGTAATTTTTTTTCGTTTCTAGCAGTGACGTCTATCGGTTTCATACCAGTGGTTCGATGTTTGCTACCATTGTAAGAGGATAGCAGGTCTGATAAGATGTTTAACCAACGATGGTCACCCTGCAGGCTAAATTGTTTCCACGTAATTTTTTTCAGAGTACGATTGAAACGTTCACAGATCGATGCCTTCAAGTTGCTGAATGTCGAGTACATACCAATACCATGTTTTTGCATTAGATTCTTGAATTCGGTATTGTAAAATTTACGACCTTCGTCCACTTGCAATTTCTTCGATATCCGCCCCTGCAGCAGTATAGATTTCATAGCTGTAATCACGTCCTTAGCATTCTTGCTCTTCGTCGGCACGGCCCAAGCAAACTTTGAAAATATATCGATGACGGTGAGCAGGTACTTGTATCCATCGTTCTCTCTTGCGTACGCTGACATGTTAACGAGATCCGCTTGCCAAGTCTCATCCAGCCCACGGAGGTCAACGTGTCGACGCTGATAATTTCTTCTAGCAGGTCTATGCAGCTCTTCCACCACCGCTAACTTTTTTCCAACCATTCTCCAGTGCATTCAGTCTGGCGTCCAGATGAGAAATGATCTCAGAATTGCGAATCGTCAAGTCTTGCCCTGTTCTTATATTTGTTTCTAGACGATTCAAGGCATTCTTCACGATAGAATCGAGAGCGCGAATCATTAAGTTGTTGTTATCGATTTCATTGCGCATTTCAGCAGTCTTACGAAGTACGGTACCGACTTCCTGCTTTACTACAGTTTTCATGAGATTCAAGGTAACAGCATCGTTTAGCTTCTCGGGATTGGCAACGTTGCACAGCCTCTTGTTATCAATGGCGTAGTGACCTACAGCAGTGAATTTGAATCCAGCACCAGGAAGACCACATCTACTCGTAACTGCGGCCTTGCTACTCAACTGACGTCTAAACACGTCGAAGCTCATATTCAAAGTGACGATCATGATCGTTTTATCGAATTAATAAATAATACCAGCCTCACGCAACTCTTCGATAATCGATACGATTTCGTTGGAGTCGCTGGGATTACCTGCTTCCTGAGACGCAAGGAGCAAACGAAGACGGTCTATTAATTCATTGGGATCGTCCCAGTACACGTAATCCGTTAGTCTGTCCTTAGCAGCGATCATGTACCGTGGTATGATACCTTTGCCCGTTACAGAGGACTGTTCAATTAGATTTGCAATAACATTTTTAAATTTGAAACTCTTGCTCCTACGAATATCGCCATCAGGTTTATAATACTTTTTATATGCATTCGTTGTTATAATAATGTTTTTGTAATTGTTCAAGTCATCCTGGGTTACATGAGTTTCGTTAGGTATCTTCCTGAATAAGAGTTCGATCAAACCGTTAGTTTTCGGATAACTGCCCACACAGCACACTATATTTCGAAAACATTACAACAATATTCCAATATTTCAATGCGACAGCAATGTTGTTGATGTCTTTATGTCAACTATTGCACAATATTTCAGGACAATATAATAAATAAAACATTCGGATATATTGCTGAAATCTGTGACAAGAGTCCCTAACCAGACTCGGAGTATCCGAGCGAACACTAGTTCGCTGCCGCGCCGCTAGGTGGCCAAGACAACTCGCATGAAAAAACGTAGGACCGGGTAAATAATTAATCCGTCGATTATTTGGTTTTCGTCTTCGCCGTCGATATATACTTTTGTATTCTGCATGTAAAAATTACATGTGAGATTATTGTATTTGTATATAGAGTATTTAAAAATACAACCGAGGTAATATTTAAGGAGGTATAGGCAACCTGCCCAAAGAAACCCACGATACATTGCTGGCATTGGAATTTATTCTCAGTTATATTATTTCTCAGTTATCTATCTGAGTTATATTTTATTAATATTATGCATTGATATTTCCAAAATATTGACCAGCAATATTATGATTGCAACGTGCTGAGCGGACATTGCAAGGTTCCTGCAACATTCCAGAAATATTTAATCAATTTTCAATATATTTCCGGTAATATTGCATTATTTCAAGGGAAACTTTTGGCAATGTTGACAAAATATTTCTGTGCTGTGTGGGTGGCATCGCCTATATGGATTTGATCACCCTCAAAACCTATAGGTGAATCTCCAACCATCAACTTCTTTTTGGAAAGTTTACGCACACCATAGATAGTATCCAATTGTTTATTCTGCCTCGATGGCAGCATATTATGATACCGTGCATCGAATCATTTTGATTATTGGGTAAATCCACATCATTCTTGTGACCATCATCATCACCATCATCATTATCATCATCTTGAATATCACTGATTTCTCCGATAGTGGAATTATTTTTGAGCGTATTAAAGGATTCATTCGTTATTTCACACGTATCATTCATTCGTGCATTATATTTTATTTCATCCTTGATTTAATCTTTGATTTCATCCTTAATCTTATCTTTTATAGTATTATACTCTGTTTGAGATACGTTTACTAGTTTTTGCAGTGGAGTCACTATCGGTTTGAACATCTCACTCATCGCATGCTCGACATTCTTTTTACCCAATTTTATCATTCGATACTTTCTGCGAATCGAATCGCTAGCTTTAGCAATTTGACGCAAGATGTCTTTCTGCTCTTCCAGTTTTTCACGCTACATGTTGCAATAACTGAATCCAAAATGCTACTGCATTCATTTTTTCGATAATCACTCTTTTATGCTCACGAAGCAATCGAATCCTTTTCTATATCTACCCTCATTGAGTTCGCTATCCTTGTCTATTACGAGAAACCCACATTTGCTCTCGTTCCAGCATGCCGAACATAGGTCTCTGAACTGCAGGTACGTCATATCAGTGTTTACATGATCATCGTAAACGTGCTTGAGATTCATTTCATCCTGCTTAAAGAGCACAAGCAAATTAGCATTGTCGCGTACGAGATGTTTGGGAATGCGAGCGTAGGTCTGACAAAGATAGAAACAATCAACATCTCTGTGTCGCTCTATACTGAAGAAGGCTCTCGTGTTATCTTGTTTCTCGCAAGCTACATCATAAATAATTATTGAATTGCGGCGTGCCTCGTTTGGTGTAAATGGAAAATATTCAACACCATTCTTTCGTCAATCTCGACGAATTATGACAGTAAACTAATGAAAGAGCACCAAGCTCTTCCTTATATAGAGGACATTCTTCTTCTTCTTCTTAAGAGTGTGAAGGAATTTTAATTAAGTAAACAATTCATGGATCTATATTTCGGCATTATATAAAGGTTTGCTAAATTCTTTGGCATCAAAGATCTGCCGTCTCGATGCGTAATTCCTTTCGAATAAATAGTGCACATTAAATTATTGTAAACAATTTTTTCGGTAACGTACAAAGGGTAATTTGACACCTCCTTTGATTTTTATCGTCTCTCCAAGGCCAATGTATCGTAGCGGAAATTGCTAAATTCTTCTCGAGTAAATAGTGCACATTAAATTATTGCAAACAATTTTTTCGGTAACGTACAAAGGGTCATTTGACACCTCCTTTGATTTTTACCGTCTCTCCAAGGCCACTGTATCATAGCGGAACGATAGAGGTGAAGAAGACGGAAGAGAAATAGGGGGCTTATGATGAAATGTGGTGGGGTTGCAATAGAAGGATCTAGAATGTACTCAATTACGTCTGATGTAAAATTTCTGAAATCTGCCGTAGAACGCCTGAAACCTGACGTAAAACCAGGGCCCCCTTCCAATGACGTCAAACCGAAGGGGGTCGACCCGTGCGCGCGCACCCTCTTCAAAATTTCGGAGGCGTCGGTAATGAGAAACTTCTTCTCGCACGCACTTCTCACACTGCGTAGTGTTTTGTTCTCGCATGCTGTCACCACACGCCTTCACTTTGGTGTCCCGAAAAGTAGCACTTCTCATGCATGAGTTACATACTAGTACTTTGCGATACAAGTGCGAGAGAGCGAACTTTATAGGCACAGCCGCATACGAGTAACACAACGGCACGAGCCGAAGGCGAGTGCAGCGAGTGTGACAGACTTCACGACCTGCGTATAATGTTCGCTTTAGTGTACCAGTATCGCATAATATTTTCTGTAACGAATGCATGAAAAGTGCTACTTTTTGTGCCTCCAAAGTGACTCGAAAATCTCTTCATTGAAAGCACTAGTGCGATAATGTAAAATTGGGCCGATTTGCGCATGTGCAGCATTTTTATCGTATCCTTAGTTATAAAGCGCCACTTACGCCACATTTTGGAGGCACGAAAAGTAGCGTTTTTCAAGCATGAGTTACATAAAATATTATGCGATACTGGTGCAATAAAGCGAACATTAATGTAGATCATGAAATTTGTCACACTCGCCTTCTGCTCGTGCCGTTGTGTTACTCGTGTGCGGCTCGTGCAACCAACTTCACCGCCTGCCTATAAATTTCGCTTTCTCGCACTCGTATCGCAAAGTACTATTATCTTATTACAATAAAGGCATAAAAAACGACAACCTGCGGGCTTCCACATCACCCAAGAGGTACCGCAGCCCATGCGTTCCCACTATTTAACGTAGCGGGTCCTCAGTAGGCCTATACTACGATCGGCGATATCAACATTACAAAAACGATCCATTTAAGTAATTAAAATACAAACGAATGGCAATAGGATATCAAAAGGTTTCGATTGGAAAATCTTGATAATATGAGTTCTGTACTTAAATATAAAGTTTCTTCATTGAAGATGATCACAATAATTATTTTACATATATTTCACATACACATGACGCGTGTAAATATCTAAAAGTAAGAGGAATTGAGAAAAGGACAATTGGGAATAATAGTATATCGAAAGGAAAAAGTTTTTTTTTAACAATTTGACCTCGGTAAGATTTTCGGCGACAAGATAATTAGCTCACATGAGCTAATGAAGTATATAAAATAACTACTCGTTCATTTTTATTTTATCCACTATAATATTTTATGATCAGCTTGCACATAGAAAACGATGTTATATTCCCCTTTAATAAAAATATTGCTGATTGTTTGGCCAAGTGCAGGAATTGAGAATTGTATCATCTTACAGTTTATTTTGTCTTGAAAAACAATTTGTGCACTTGTTTTCGGGAAGGCAATCAAATCCACCCCCCATTAGCTCCTAAAGCCTCCGACGTTAAATCGGGACGCTATGGAGAATGCAGGATTAACCAAAGGGCAGCTAAAGGAGCTATCGCTAGTTTAAGCGGAAAGACTATCGAAGCGCAGCTGCAAGAGCCTCTGACTACGCACGGGACACCTTTGACAATTTGAAATGATTCGTCAACGTGCAGCTCCAGGAGCCTCCGATTGCAGTCAGGCGCGAATTCAATAGTATACATTCAAACAAACTTACAAACCCTTCAATTTTTTCAATTTCTGATGCTGTTTGTGTTGCGCTTGAGTCGCATGACTTGTTTGCGCCGCTGCGCGATTATTATATTTTGTCTGTGTAAAAACTTTGACTCTGACTAAGAACTGCAAATGCTGCATCCGATGATTTTTGCAGAGATGACTTTCATCGTACCACTCCGGAAAATTCGGGATTGTAGCAAGTACAATATCGTCCGTCAGTTTCCGTAAAAGATCTCTGGACTGCCAGTATTTTTTCCAAAGTACTAAGTAAGCTTTCAGCTGAGCTTCCACAATTTGAACGAAGCTTTCAGTTGGTCGCTTCAGCTTCGTTACTTTTGGGGCATCAATATCGATGTTCTCGTATTCTCGAAACTCGATATACATTTCGTTTGGTGAAGAGTCATTCATCGAAGTCTTCAGAATATCGGCACAACAACGGTCGCATGGATTTCTTTTCATATTGCGATGGCCAATATAGCTAGTGAAAAATGCAATTAAATTTTTCTCGTACAGTCCCAAATTCTTTTCAGTGATATCTTTGTACGGCGGTGCATCACCGTAGCTTTCGATAATTTCCGATGCGGTGGGAACATCGGTGTTTGGGTCGTCTTCCTCATGACCAGCGGGATCGATCGTTAGATCATCCGTTTTCTCAAATGCCAGTGTTACGAGACTGCTCGAATTGAGAAGAGCTGGGGTCTCAGGACACTGTGCGTTGCCTATGTCGGTTGTACCAATATATTCAGTTAAGATGATATGCCTAACGGTCAATCTTATCATTCTCGCCGTTCGATTTCAATTAAAACTCCTACGTCCTCTTAATTTTGAAAAAAAAGTGCTCTACTGAATCCTGGTTGCAAAGCGCCGCTGCCAACTCGAATTCCGCATGTTCTTCTTTGATCGAGTGATAAGTCATTAAAATGGCCTTTACTGTCATCGGCAGACCTAACAAGCCTGGAATTTTCTTCGATGATACCGCGCTCCAACTGGAAGCCCAATCGATGAATCCAATTAGCGTTTGCTCAATGTTGGGATTCCTATCCGATAGAGGCGTTTTCGCTGGATTTTGGGAGAACAACCGGTATGCATCGCATGTGTCGATAACAATGTCCATCCGCTTAGCAAATGCTGCAGATTCTCTCCAAGTCTTGCTTCTCAATCCATGAGGATCGTGGCCCGCAGTCATTATTGCCGCGGCATACGTGTGGTTGAGCATTTGAAAAGCTCGCTTTACGTTCATCGCTTCGAAGCATGTTGGCTTTATATGTGCTGGCGTAATATTCGACAACAACCTGGACGTGGTGTTCGTGCAGTAGTAATTATACGTATCTTCGAAGTCCGCGTAGGCAGCAATAATTTTTCCTTCGCAATACAGTATCTTATAAAACCTGAGTGTGCTGAGCAAGCGCTTTATCAAATGAGGAAAGTCAAATAACGCGAAGTACTCTCGTCCTGCGTAATGGAAAGAGGGAGTTGCCAAATCGATCACGCCAAGTACTGATAAATACAGCGGTTGATTGGATCACCCTTGATCACACGTTGTTAGGACAACGTTCGCTACGATTCCATGAAGTCTTGCTAGGCATTGCTTGAGAAGATCATGCATGTCTGTTGCCTGCATTCTATTTCCTGTCAAGAAGTAAGCGATGAGTTGTCGCCATGGATTTCTTGCATTTAAACTATCCAAGCAGAACACGAACACATAGCGAGCTCGCTCGTTGCGACGGCCGAGCGAACCAAGATCCACGAGTCCTTCGATGAAATCGTACTTCACCGAATATTCTTCGAACTTCTTTATTGACATCTCGTCCCATTTGAGGCAGCAGATTCTTTCTGCAGGCGGCAACTGTTCCAGCTTTATCTTTAATTTGTCGATGATATCGGGACAAAATCCAAGCTTTATATCAATCTCCGATATCCACGATCGTACGGTACTAACGGACGGGAAATTGCACCGTGCTTTTTCCAACCGTTTATACTCTGCTGCAGAATAATAAAAAAGCTGTTTTGATAAATCTTTCTCATCATCTGCATACGGTTAATTTTAATTTTAATTTTAATTTTCTTTCGAACCGGATGAAAAAAATGTCATGTCCTTACATGTGCCGAATTCGTCTTGAAATCCTCTAACAGACAGGCGTAAAAAAATTATATGTTCAGTTGCAAAAAATTCAAGGTAACCTTGAAAAAACATTTTAAAAAAGGGTGAACCAGTAATTTTTCACTATCACGTTAAAGCTCTCTTGAAACCATGCAAAAGCTGATAAAAACATTTTCGATCGGACTGCTAATAACAAAGTAAACTCTACTGATCACGCTCCGTGGTTCACCCTGTATTATGCCTCAATTCAGTACTAATAAACTATAAAATAAAAAATTGAAGTGTATAACAATTTACCTATACATATATTGTACCCAAACATCATGTCGAGGATCGTCGGCCTGCGGAAAACGAAAAAGATGCGATCCCGTTGATATTCGCCCATTCGTACAACCGTTATATGCACAACGATCGTAAATGCGCTCCTTTTTATCCATTACTGTTGAATTTTTCACTAATTCACTTCTTAATAATTAAGAAATAAATTAAACCCGTCCAATGTCTCGGTCTAGTGAGATCGCGTACTGGCGACTTCAACACAACAGTCTAGGAATCTGACGCATCGAGTCTGAACGGGCGTCTGCAACAATATCGCCAACTATCGCGCGACTAGCAATACATATTGGGGCCTGATGCGTCAGTTCGTCCGCAGACGTACAGGCAGCAGCATCATGGTAAGTAGCTCTTAAATAATTATAAGGAAACAAGACGCAACACATCTGTTGTTTATTTTATTACTATGAAGGATATTGCGATATAGAATATTGTGAAATAATAAAAAATGATTTTTCTTTTCCTAGGCAGTTGTTTTCACCGACCAGTCGTATGTATTTATATCGTTTACTGAAATCATTTAACAAAAGTAGTCAATAATATTAATATATTTCATGGTTATAGCACTGCTATTGAGGGCGTAAACACGGGGCCAGCACCGTCTCCGCCGCCGCCGCCGCCGTCGCCACCACCACCACCATCACAACTACCAACGCTGCCGTCACCGCCACCGACTCCTGTACCGCCACCACCGCCAATATCTGGTATGTATCGATAAGTTCATAATTATTTATATTCTAGTTGTATATATTTTTTTCTTAATTTGTTACAGGTAAGATGAAAAAAAATTGGCGCTGGATGAAGATGAGGGGGGGCCATCAACAGCAGCAGCAGCAACAACATCAGCAGAGGCGCGGGCGGGTGCCTCAGAGGGAGAGGACCCACAGTCGTTTCCCTCAATCTCCACGCAGCCGCTCTCCTCGCTGGTCGCGGCGAGAGGAAGTCGCCCCTCATGAGCGGGCGTTTAAAATTTTAGTGGAAGCTGTGTTGCACAAAATGTCCAAGAAGAAAAAATAAATTGGAAGTCATGAAATACATGAGTGAGTTTTTATGTTCCCCTGACAATGTTAATAAATAAAAATTGTAAGAAAAAGGCGCCAAAATGATCGAGAAAGGCTCCAAGTTCTTTGGCAGCCTTTCTCGATCGTTTTGGCGTTTTGTGTGCCTGTTCGGAGTTCAGACAGTGCGGGTTCGATCCCGATGACAACCTTTTTTAAAAATATTTTATATAAGCTTAAAATAAAGTTTGGGCAACCGAGAAAGTTTAAAGGGAGAAACCTTGAACAATTTTTGTAGTAAAATGAAAAAAAATGAAATAAGAGTTCTTCCTGGGGGATTGAATCCGTAATCGGCAGCGTTATATCTCGATAGGCTATTGACTCAGCTACGATGCTCGTTTAAGGCTGCTGTCTGGCTGGAAAAAATTTCGGTGTTGACTCGAGCGTTGACTGGTGGCAAAAGTACGAAGTTCTGTCAGGGGCGTTATGGCTGCAGTATTTGGGGGTTCCTTCGCAAAGGGTACCAGACACCTCAAAAATTTTCAAGAAATTTTTTTTTTATTATATTGTGCGCGTTAAGTACTTCGACCCCATTACTTTTCTTATCATGTTACTTTTATAGTAAAGAGAATTCCATCATTTTTCATTTCCGCTCTAAAAATCTTGTTTGCTATAATTACTGGTTGCTAAACATTGATATTTACATTCTAAAGTACAATTTTTGAAGCTCGAGATAATTAAAAATAAAACGCGCAATTTTCATTGAAGATTACAATTATATATCTGTGAATTGCTATAGATCTGGTGATTTTTATATTTAAATGACGTAATTATGTGAATTGGGTGGAAAAAAGAAAGCTACAAGTGAGCCTTGAACCAGCGACCCCGCGCTCGCTAAGCTCGAGCGTTACCGGGTGCGTTAAACGGCCTGCTTGAATATTGTGACACATTTGATGCACATACGGACTCACAAAACTTCAAAGTCGACTTTCTTGAGAATTTTTAAATATGATATAGAACTGCTTTGGGAAATTACTATTCGAATTCTCAACTTCACGTACCATGAGTAAAAAAGATTGCAAAAATCCGATTGTTGGAGACTCTCCTTGTAAGAAATATTCTAATATTCCGTTACGTTTGCAATATTAGTCTTTGCGACAGTCTATGCTAATTATTAAAAATATAATAATATAATGCGTACAGATTGTAGAAAGTTTTGGTACTAAGCTGAAAAAGTTATATTTAATTTGTTATTCACAATTTAATTGTCTAAACAACTAACGAGTGACTGACTAATGATAGGAATCTCGTATTAGGCGTAAATATTCTTACATTGAAAAGCATAAAATATAATCTTATCAACCAAGGTTCGTCGTTTAAACAATTAAGTTGTTAATAACAAATAAAATACAACTTTTTCAGCTTGATACCAATATTTTCTGCAAACTGTAAAGTCTGTACTATTATTTTTTAAATAGCTATCTCGTGGACGGCTAATAAGCACAGTGGCGTAAAGAATATATATATATACAGGGTGTTCGTTATGAAATGCACTGTAGTAACACCGTTACATTCCTTGTCAAACTCTAAAGAAACGACACTTGCAGCGCTGACTCCGCTAGTGAAACCGCCGATGGTGGGGAGAGTATTGGGCGAAAAGATATACTACATGGCTTCTATATCTATACAGGGTGTTCTTTATGAAACGCACTGTAGTAACATCGTTGCATTCTTTGTCAAATTCTAATGAATACGTATATTTTCATTATTTATTTCATAATCAAAATTTCGAGATAATCAAGGTTGAAGTTGCAGTAATGCGACCAATCAGAACGTGTTTAAACGGAGCGTAGATGACGTCCAGAGCCAGCCCGCAAGGGCTGCTTACAGCAGATTAGCATATCCAGATCCAAGCTCGGTCATGCGTAGATCAAAATCGGTCCTTTTCAGGACCACTCAAAACGTAATACGTTGCTACAACTATCTTGTCACATTAAAGGAATAGACATTATAAGGAATAAAGGGTACCTTCTGAAATTCATTGACGTTACAGCGAACGATTGTATCTCACTCAATTACATGCAGACAAACAGGGACACTACGACGATACTCTTAGTGTTATTGGCCTAGTGTAAGCAGGTCTTGCGGCCTGACTCGCGACGTCATCTACGCTCCGTTTAAACGCGCTCTGATTGGTCGCATTACTGCAACTTCAACCTTGATTATCTCGAAATTTTGATTATGAAATAAATAATGAAAATATACGTATTCATTAGAATTTGACAAAGAATGCAACGATGTTACTACAGTGCGTTTCATAAAGAACACCCTGTATAGATATAGAAGCCATGTAGTATATCTTTTCGCCCAATACTCTCCCCACCATCGGCGGTTTCACTAGCGGAGTCAGCGCTGCAAGTGTCGTTTCGGGGAACCTCAATTTTAACAGCTTTTCGGTGTCATGTCTTATGTACAGAGATCGGACTCCTCTACTCTAGTCTCCATGATCTCCCCATTCATGTCTGATAAGTATAGGGTGCCAGCTAAATATTTGGTAATAGTTAGCACTGCTAATTATTTATGATAATTAAATTGTATTTTAATACAATTATGTTATGTAGCAATATAAAATTGTTACCATCGAACTAGCAAAACTATTTCTTTCATGGTTTCGCTATTCTTTTATCACACAAAAATAGGACTAGCTACGTCTATTAACTATATAATAGCCTGGATTTTTATATTCATCATTTAAGGAGTCTGGAGCAATTCACAATTGTTAAATCAGTATGATCTGTACTAAATTTTTGGGTTTCTGTAAATTTTTATGCAATAAATAATTGTGATGAATGGTTTAAAATCACTTTTCACTGCGGTCAAAACTGCCTATTCCAAATTCGCAAAACTTTGTAAAAACGATAACAAAATATTCAGCAGTCTTCGAAATAAAATAGGTATGTCACTATTTCAGGTTATGTAGACTTACAAGGGGAGGACGCGAGCTTGGGATCACGGATTTAGGAGTCCTTTTGGGGTAGGAAAGTACTTTGTAATAACAAACTGCAGGCCAAGTGGCAGGACGCAACTCGGACCCGTTTTCGAGAAAAATCGATTTGAAAAACGCAGTACTACTCATATACCTGCACCGTTGCCAATATTTTCGAGAAGGCGGCGTAGCTCGGTGGCAGCGCGCCTGACTACCACCCGAGCGGCCAGGGTTCGATTTTGCCATCACACGTATATTTTTGTATATTAATTCTTTTTTTTTGCTACCCGACAAGCCATGTTTATTTATTAACAATTTTGTCAATTTACGTACGAAATGAGTGCATTGGAACACCATTATTCTTCATTATCAGACACTGTTTTATTGGAAAAGGTTATAAAGATTCAAAGCGTATTGTTAGGTGTATGTACATATGTTTTTTATTATTCACTATCACTAGTGGCTTCTGTATAGCCTTTACATTTATTTGGATGGTATGTATCATAAAAGCATGCAAAACATAAATTATGTTTACACCATGCACAATTTATGAATGCAACTTCTTGTTCGTTGCAATGGCAATGTTCTTTTGATAGTGACAGAGGAAAGTTAATTTCGTTCACATTTAAAAACATAGGATGTACAAGCAAGTATAAAAGTTTTACAAACAGTAAAGTATGCAGGGGTTGACAATCAGTGTACAACTATTTTCGAAACAAACATACGATGCGTGATGTAAACCAGTGTCTGATAATGAAAAATAATAGTGTTCCAATGCACTCATTTCGTACGTAAATTGACAAAATTGTTAATAGATAAACATGGCTTGTCGGGTAACAAAAAAAAAAAGAATTAATATAAAAAAAAATAGGTGCGATGGGAGAATCGAACCCTAGCCGCTCGGGTGGTAATCAAGCGCGCTGCCACCGAGCTACACCACCTTCTCAAAAATATTGGCAACGGTGCATGTATATGAGTAGTACTGCATTTTTCAAACCGGTTTTTCTCGAAAACGGGTCCGAGTTGCGTCCTGCTACTTGGCCTGCAGGTTGTTATTACAAAGTACTTTCCTACCCCAAAAGGACTCTTAAATCCGTCACCCCAAGCTCGCGTCCTCCCCTTGTTAGTCCTCCCTGTGCACACTGCTTTATCCCAGCTTAAGCTTTTTGAGAGACTGTACAGTATGTGATAGACAGCTTGCTACACTGACTTGTTTCCTCGCTATCTCGCTCTACGCGGCCCCTACCACTGCCGTACGCTTTCCAGGAGGTCGATTTCGTAATTCGGTCGACACAGCTTACTTGTCGTATTTTCATCTCACGCGAGGAAACTCACTCAATTGTCTAACGTCCAAGTGTAAATGTGAAACCACTAGATTGTTTTTACTAGTGACAAACATTTTGCGTAAGACTATATCTTCTGCGTCGTTTATGCACCATTTTTCGATAATCCTGTGTACCCTGACACAAAATGAATGTGACAGAAAAACAAAAGAAAATATTAATTTATTTTATGCGAAAGCATCCGGATTTTCAAACAAACAAATCGTAGAACAAACTAAAAACGAATAGACAAAGCCCGCGCTCTTACTAGTCCCACACCGAATGCGTACAGCGCAACGGCGGCGAGATAAACAAAGTATCAAATATAACAGTATACACGGAGAAGCGAAGATTTAAAAACAGAATATTTTTTTAAAATTAGTTGCATATTTAGAAAAATCCAGAATACCATTTTTATATTAGAGATAAAGCCGAGATACAAGGAAGTAGGTAAAGAGGGGGTGAGTTCTGACCTAGGGGATGAAGCGGTAAAATTGGTTGTTGCCGAAATGTCGAGCCGTTATTTCAAGACGAATTTTAAGATTAATTGCGTGCGCATAAATGAATGATTCTTTAGATTGGATACGACTACATCGCTAATGTGTATTCAGAGATTTAAAAAATCCAGTTCGGGACACCCAGGGGGTGTATATCTTGGGATAGGGTGGTCCGATTCGATTGAATTTGGTCTCATTCGACAGCCTTTAAAAAGCGGTTAAATAATATGTAAACTAGAATTCTATAACACTTACCTTTAACATTGTTTTGACTGTGGTCCTCCCAACTTAATCTACACTTAGGAAGTCCATGCATTTTTGGCATTAGGGGTGGAGCGGAAAAATTAATTTTTGGAGCACTAAAATAGCCTTTAATTAGCCTTTAATTATGGCATAGGTTATATGTTGAAACTCCTATGTGGTCGCCCTAGGTTTTTCGACATCGGATTTTGGACGAGGGCGATTACGTTAGAGTCGTGAAAATAAGTGCAAATTGGCAAGTACTACCTATACGTATAAATAATCCATTCATCATCGACTTGCTAACATTGTTTCCACATATAAAGTTTCAAATAGTTCACGTTGTAGCACATTTAGAATAGTTCATGTTCATATCTTTACTGATTCGCGAACTAATCATTAAAACTTGTCGTTTATGACATACATGTCAAAAAATCTTGGCCGACTCTTCTCTGATATGATCCTGATGCCATTAAAATCAAAGCTGTTAATATCTGTACATATATACATATTTACATTTGTATATATTCAGTTATCGATTAATTTGTTTAATGTTGATAATATCTAAAATATACCAATCAGACAAGTAACACAATTACCTGAAATACATGGGGAATAGATGTACTTCTTTGTGCATTTGTTATAAAAGGACTTAGCTCTGTAATGAGAGCATGTTAGGCGTCTTTGGATAACCTTCGATATTTAACAATAATTAATGATAAAATTCTCAAAACAATTATTTCGATTAATAAAAGTAATGAAAAAAAAAACCAACCTGTATATGTTCGTGGTCATTTTCTGAAATCGAAAACGGATCAGAGGTGTCCCATAATCGTCTTCTGGTTTCACGTAAAATATTTCCCTCATTACATTCTCTACCGCTTTCATTTATTATAATTATTAACATAACTTCATCCATATTTATCAAATTCGCAAGTCTTATTAAATAATAATAGAATATAGATTAGGATTTACAACACTTTTCTGCTGCAGCCCGTGTCCGTTAACGTTTAGTATAAACATTTTTGCACATATATTTCACTCCATTTCTCTTACATTTCATCCTTTCGACACTTATGTACTTGAGAGGCTCGGCGAGCGAGCGGAATGTTCGGTTGAGCGGTGACGTTGTAATGTGCTTCCCAAATAAACTAAGGATAGGGTGTGCATGAGTTCTTTGTACATAAGAACAAGGCCCTCGAGCTTTGGTCCAGATACCGAAGCGCCAGACGGTGGACCTCCAGAACGGGTAGAATATATGAATGTGTATGATCACGGATGCGTGTATGAAAGCTACAGAGGACTGTATCTTTTGGAACCCAAGAGAGTCTATATCGTAGAGTCAATTAGCTAGATTCAGTTAAGGTAGATTGATTTAGACTAAACCACATTATAATTAAAATAAATAAAGTTAGTGATAGTATTCTCCAATAGCACCTGCATTTTTATTTCTAAAGCCTTTATAAAATTTGAAAATCCATAACATCATCGCAGCGAAAATCAACTTCAATGCAGAGGACTGAACATCGTTGAAGTGCTCATCATAGCTTTGGTGGTTAACGAACTCACCTCGCCAGCCACCTCACCTTCAAAAAGATGAATGTTCAGGAAGGTGATTATTCGGGCACTTGTTGTTTCGAAAACCTGATAGAGACCCATTCATCCAAATTGCCAAACGCACGATTTACCGCTTATCCGATCCAGCAGTTTTCCGAATTATCGCTTGCCCGAATCATCTTTCGGTCAATTGCACCGCTTGGCCAAATGAAATGTGTTCTTTAGTAGGCGGACGTTATAGTCTGTTCAATAAGACAGAATGCATGTCGAATGTCTCCTTCAGTTTACGATTAATTTTTACGAAAGTTGTGCCAAAATAAGTATTAATCCTGCAGAATGTGCCATTCCACCCACTTCGGGAAAACATTCATGTAAAAATCCTGTTATTTGCGATTTTTCGTAAGTACGCTCTATATCCGCCTTGTGTGCTCCTCAGTCCTCTTAATAAGTTCTGTTCAAAAAATCATATACTATACAGAGTATTAATATATTATTTAAACCCTGAGCGGCACTTGTATCCTAAAGGGGACGACCAAAATTCTATAAGTTGAGACATTCAAAAGGAACTGAACCTTAGGGTTTCGGCAGACAGATGAAAAATCCATTAGGGGTTTGACAATAAGCCATGAATAGAATTTCATCAGTTTACCTACAGACCTTTGTGTTATTTACATCGGAAGGAATGTGTTGACTCAAAAGGGGACAGTGTGCCAAAACAGTGAAATTTCACGCTTTCGTGATTGTTCAATTATTTTTTGTATGTGAGCCAATAAGTTTGATAAAATGTAAGTACATGTTTATTTTAATTATTTGTATAAGAGAAGACAGTTTATAAACCAAATTTATAAATAATTGATAGGTGAACTTTTTTTAATTTTAATTTTTGTAAATGGCTAATTGCAACAGCGACTATTGTCCAGACTGGGAGACAGATCCTGAAGAATATTCTGGCATCGTTGCTCGTTGTGTGTCGAATGCAAATATTACACAGCGTAATTTTGTTTAATTATTTTTAATAAATATATTAATTTTGTATTTTAGCATAAAAAAGTTTCATCATTGAAATGCCACCCAAATTACTCCTTTTACGACTATACCCTTGAATATATCCTATAGTCAAACTTCACCTTCATGGATAAAATCAATAATTTGTAATAAATCAAACATCATCGATACTACATGAAACTTCACAGTTTCAACTTTAAAATCGTACAAAGATCATCTCGATATCTGTAATAAAAGTGGAGATATAAAAAATTAAAGAAAAAAAACGAAAAAAACACTTTTTCAACTTTAAATTAAAATATCTGCGCTAAAAATTCAGATAATCAAACATTTGATTAGATGTTTAAAAAGTAGAAACTCTAAGTTTTAATTAAAAAAAAATTATTCTACGATAATTAGGAATGTCACAATTGTCATTTGAAATTCGTGTCCCCTTTTGGGTCAGTGTACCGGTCAAGTACAGTAAAAATAAGCTGCACCTTTCAAGAGTTAAATAGGCAGCAGGCTGTGTATGTACATACAATAGCATATTCTCAATTTTCTTGAAGTATATTTTTTAATTGACAGATTCAGTGCTCTTCCTTTTAAAAACATTAAAATATTTTCGAAAAACTTCAGGGCCATCCCAATTTCCTCTAAAATGAATTAAAAAATCGTTTAAACAATTTGTCAAACAAAAAACTTATTTACACTTACTTAAGCATCAGGTTCCAATACAAGAAAGGAAAGAAAGTCTTCTTCAGCCAATACATCATGTAATACTCTTTCCCCTGATCAAACGGGAAAGTTTCCAAAGGCTGTAACTTGTAATCAAATTCTGCCAAAATACATTTTCCATACCCAGTTACTAATGGACACGATGCATAACCCTCGTAAACTGAACGTATTTCTTTTCCAGCCAAGTAATCCATTACATTTCTATATACGACTTTCGATTGAGATGCTGTGAAAATATTAAATGCAATGTAATATTATATGAACTATTAATAAATATAGGTACTTACATATCGCAGCCATTGTCTTTGAGTTCGGTGTATTGGTACAATCGCCAATGCCAAATATATTTGTATATTGTTCATGTTGAAGAGTTTTCGGATCCACACGCAAAAAGCCAGCAGCGTTCGTCAAATTTGTATGATTTTTCAAAATACTAGGTGGACCCATTGGAGGCGTTACATGAAGCAAGGCATACTAAATGAAATAATTATTTCACAGTAAAGATACCAATAGTACCAATCCCTAATAGTAGTGAAATCACGTCACTTATTTCATAGGATTTCTTGACCAATAAAATATCTATATTTCCGAGTATTCCGTAGCGTGACTAGTACGATTGATCTGAGAAGGCTCCCTGTAGAGGGAGCAAAGTAAATACATTAAAATTATTTTCTAAGGTAACTCGGATGAGTCGCACTAATCGGAAAACTCGAGAAAAATCACCACTTGTACACAAGGGAGCAATAATGCCTTTCCTATTAAAAGTACTGTAGCATTTTTTTCCCGCAGTTATTTTTAAAAGCATTTTTTATTTTCACTTGGGGAGCTTTCGAAAGCAACAAGAAATAATATACGCGGTGTTTGAAAAATGACGCATGCGAATAATACGGTTGAATTCTACGTTAAAAAAATGAGAAACACACGTTTTAGTACTATATTTTTTAGTCAAAATCCGAAGATAATAAATGTTAAACTTGTTATTTTTTGACATGTAAGCGCATGGCTGGCGATAAATACCATGCCCACGGGTTATCACCTACTGAATAATACTCATTCACGGATCAGCAAACCCATAGTTACCATGCTCGTGAGCCATAAATGAACATCATTGAGTAGATTTGCACATGGGCGGGTGATCTATTACCAACCAGGTGTTTATACACCGAAAATCACTAAATTTAAAACTAAGTATCTGAAAAGTGTATTCTGCTAAACGATGCAATTCTCAATTGTTTACATAGAATTTAATCATAATACTCGCGTGCGTCACTTTTCGAATACCTTATATAAATAAAGCCATATAAAATATGAATAGACAAATACTGAATAGATAACATGGTTTGAACCATAAACAAAATAAAAATCTATAAGATCTATGTTTGAAAACCATTTTTAATTTCAAGTTTTCATACTGATAAAGCCGTACCTTTTGGACAAATGTCTTATCTGGGTCCTTCAAGTTCTGAAAAATAGCTTCTCGATTGTCTGGATCAATTTTCAAAAGATTTGTCTGGAGGTTCACAATAATACCCCTTTTCTTGCATACAGCCCACAGAGAATCAGCATATTTTTTTACGCCAAAAATGTCTGGTAAAGATGTATTATATACCACTTTTAATTTATCTCGAATCTTCTTCTGTAAATATTTATTATCTGTGATTAATTAACTGTTCCAACGTTTTAACTGTTATTCTTTATATATTGCACTGCTGTACTCTATTTTTAAAATTATTTTATTATAATCTTCATACCCTCAAGTGTTAAAAAAGGAGACAGTATCTCTACTATAGTATATAAAAGGCTTTAATTAAAAAAATAATGCATAAGAAAAAAAAACATGATGGCATTGATAGGACTCACATATCAAATATCACTTGATTCTTTCGACTCATAAGGACAGAATTAAGACTACTCCATTCCTCATCAAATATTTGTATTTGGTATTCTCGCATATTTATGCAAGAATACTAGCAATTTGACAAATACAAATAGAGAGGAATGATGTTGCAAATAGGTATGCTATATTTTTATATATTAGAATTTCTGGAAGAGCACAACCATTACGCACCTGTTGCCAATAATCTTCGGCAATATAAGCGATTTTTTGAGGTGCACCAGGACATTTAACTGGTGTGTTAGGAAAAGTAAAGACTGCCGTTCCATTTGAGACCTTCTTTATCTTATTAAAGACTTCAGTTACCATTTCAGGACCATAGATTGAACAAATTTGAGAATCAGGATTTTTGAGACCTTCTATTAATCCTGGAATCTGTTAAATTATGATGATTTTTATAAATGTGCTTGATAGGCGGTCTTGATATATGGTTTTCTGTACCTTATCCCAGTAAAGTTGTAAGCCCATAGCAACTATCATTATTTCATATTGAATAGTGTCACCATTGCTTGTTATTATATTATTGGATTCTGGCTGGAAGGTAATTACACTATCTTTTATCCATTTAGCATTGCGAGGAAGAACCTGTGCCATAGGCCTATTTGATGATTTGAATAATTTTATACCTCCTCCGATCAAAGTAAATAGCGGTTGATAGTAATGAATCTAAAATATAATAATTCATATTAAGAAATTTATATATATTAAATTTATAATACATGAACTTACTTACATCACTTGGCTCGACAACAATAACCTGTTTAGGTTCTTTATATTGTTTTGTAAATTTTGCTGCCATGGTGCAACCTCCTGTTCCACCACCAATGATCAGAATTTTACATCTATACAAGATGAATATTCAATAATTCAATAAAATTGTGAACAATATTAAAACTTGTAATACATACGAATGTTGAATATTCCTACAAGCATTTTGAATGGATGCAGTCCTCAAGAGAGGCACTACTGTACAATTTCCAATTCTTTGCATAATTCTTTCAGTTTGAGTTTCACAGACTTTCCTGTTACGATACAGTAGAAAATTATGATTATCTATAGATAAATGCGTTTATCACTAGAATTGATAAGATTCGGAGCTGTCTATGATCGCAGTACGTAAATATTGAATATATAATAATTTTTGTATATTTAAATCCTTACTTTTATACTATTAAACGTGTGTAGAGAAAAGGGAGCTATAAAAACACTCAGATTAACTTTACAAACACAAACAAACGTTATGCTTACGTTAGCCATACCGTTAGCCATACTCTACATACTTGTTTCTTCCTTTCCTTATGGCTGTATCCCCAAAAAGAAACATGTGCCACCTACCTGAAGTTAGCACTGTAACATTTATTTTTTGAACTTTTTCTTTTGATAAAAAATTGTTGGTTTTGTGTTAATTTTTGTTGGAACAATTAGAAAATTTGTTGGTTACTCACTTTTATTGTCAAATGGAAAATCCTTCCCCTTCCTTCCTTTCCTTATGACTGTATCACCAATGGGGGACATGTGCCAGTAACTGGTCCTAATAATGAAGGTTGGAAGTTCGACAATAGATGGCGATGTACCTTGCGCGACGGGCCTTATTCAACTTAGCGTGAGGGGACCTACAAAGTTTATACACCGAATCCGAACAGTGTTGGGCGAAATCCGTATAAATACTCACTTAAGTTTTCATATGAAAACCCATTGGTGAATGCCGCTGGAAGCTGGACACGAACCTCCAAAACATGGAGACTAGAGTAGAGGAGTCCCATCTCTGTACACAAGGTATGACACCGAAAAGCTGTTAAAATTGAGGTTCCCCGAAACGACACTTGCAGCGCTGACTCCGCTAGTGAAACCGCCGATGGTGGGGAGCTCCGCAAAATTAGCCCTCCTACTTCGACTTTTGACATTTTTCTTTTTACCAATCGATTGGTGGTCTTTTGGTGGTATTTGGTCAGTATTAACTAATCGGTTTAAGACCATCGTCTAAACATAGCGTTAGTTTCCACCGTGCAGAGTTTAAACAGAGTTAACCAATCACGTATAAGGGTTAAATGGAATTGACCAATAGGGCTGCTTGACTCTGTTTAAACTCTGCACGGTGGAAACTAAGATTTACATATGCATAGTTGTATGTACATACATATCAGCTTAAATCTTATTCTATTCAATGCAGGTAAAGAAAGATACCATGATATTCGTAAATACGGAGGATATGTTCCAAAATTCACTGTCAATACTACAAGCAGAGATGAGTAGGGAGATTGCCAATGAGCCTGTTTTTGGTGGTCTCAATTTTTCTCTGGTTTCGGCGCGCCACCTTAGCGGAGGGCCCTCGAAGCAGTTCCACGTTTTTAATTGGTCGTGTATATATAGTAATACTACGTGTGATAATCTGGAGCTGTGTTTTGGCGCGTCGACGCGCCACCTGAACGAGACTCTCGAACTAGTTCCACGTTTTTGATTGGTCGAATGAATTCGT
>NW_014332926.1:25150-33440 GCF_000341935.2 Cephus cinctus | reverse complement strand
AATGATGAGCATATAAAAATGAACCAATTATTTTCTATAGTGAGATGAAACCGATAATGTAACTGGTTAGGGATTTTTTTTCATTTAATTTTTACCATTCAAGGCTATGTAAAGGTAACATTTTTAATACATCGAATTATCAGAAAATTATGTCGAGGTATAATTTTAATTCTGAATTATTTTTTACATCAGAACATACTGATAATTCGAGATATTAAAAATACAATTATCTTTCCGTAGGCTTGAATAAAAAAAATTTACTAAATTGAATCAGGCTACTCAAAAATGTATGAAACTAAAAATTTCTAAGTAGATACACTATTTGTCTCATCTCACCATACATATGTATAAAATAATTGTGTGGGTTTTTTACGCTTTTCATTTTTTTTACCCGATATTAATAAGTGCAATTTTTTGGGACATTTTTTACCACTTTTCTATTCGGCTGAATAATATTTAAACTATCAAAACGTGAAACAGCCTGCCATACGTGCGAGTGTTATTAAATTTTTTTTTTCTAATCAGACCACGCTGCGACCACGACACATTAAAACAAAAAATGAAGTGGAGAAATGTATCTATGTTAGGAATGCAAAAGCGTTAAGCGTTAAGCGAATGAAACGAGATTTTTTTTCCATTGCTGTCAATTTTTCTCTTACATCTTCATGAGAGTCCGTGTGGCAACAAGTGAGGCTACTCACTTCCACCAGCTATGGATTGTCATATATGAAGAACATGCATCGAGCGCATTGGCAACGATTCAACTTCGTAATCGTAAGGTGCCGAGTTCGCGTCTAGTGACGAAAACTTTTTTTTCTTCATTTCTTTTTTGTTTAATATTTTTTGACCCGGTGTCGCGTCTAGAGAGGAAAACTTTTTTTTTCTTCATTTCTTTTTTGTTTAATTTTTTTCGACCCGGTGTTGCTTGGCTCGCATAGGAGGGCGAAGTTTAAAAATAATGCAGTCCTAAGCAAACCATATGCAAAATAAAATATGTGTAGTTCAAGACATTGCATATGCAGTTTTATAACAAATACTTTATGCAATGACATGTGCACCTTGCTAGAGATTTCATTGTTTTCCATTTGTCAAATAAAACACATGAAATTCAGGGTTTTTTACGCTTTTCATTTTTTTTACCCGATATTAATAAGTGCAATTTTTTGGGACATTTTTTACCACTTTTCTATTCGGCTGAATAATATTTAAACTATCAAAACGTGAAACAGCCTGCCATACGTGCGAGTGTTATTAAATTTTTTTTTTCTAATCAGACCACGCTGCGACCACGACACATTAAAACAAAAAATGAAGTGGAGAAATGTATCTATGTTAGGAATGCAAAAGCGTTAAGCGTTAAGCGAATGAAACGAGATTTTTTTTCCATTGCTGTCAATTTTTCTCTTACATCTTCATGAGAGTCCGTATCGCAACAAGTGAGGCTGCGCATTTCCACCAGCTATGGATTGTCATATATGAAGAACATGCATCGAGCGCATTGGCAACGATTCAACTTCGTAATCGTAAGGTGCCGAGTTCGCGTCTAGTGACGAAAACTTTATTTTCTTCATTTCTTTTTTGTTTAATATTTTTTGACCCGGTGTTGCATGGCTCGCATGGGAGGACGAAGTTCAAAAATAATGCAGTCCTAAGCAAACCATATGCAAAATAAAATATGTGTAGTTCAAGACATTGCATATGCAGTTTTATAACAAATACTTTATGCAATGACATGTGCACCTTGCTAGAGATTTCATTGTTTTCCATTTGTCAAATAAAACACATGAAACTCGGTGATGAACTATAGCAATCGTAGAAAAGTAATAGTGAACGGAACCTTTTCGAGAATACATATGCCGCGAACCCATGAAGGCATACAATGTTGCAAACAAACTGAAAATATTCCCGCGGCTTCTGCTAGCCTTTTTCAGTTCTTTCTTCTAGTTTGAGAGTATGAGTTCGCTCTGCGTTTTCAAATATAGAGTGAATGAATATAAACGTTTCAAGTATGGAACACAAAAATAAGAAAAAGGAAAGGCAGTATGATTTTAAGAGTATAAAAAAATTTTTTGTTTAATTTTTTTTCGAAACGGTGGCGTACCCAACAAACCCTCTTGTTCAGAGCAGTTTTCTCCGGCCAGACAAATCACTCCTTGGAAGTTTAACCCGAAACAAAAAAAAAACAAACATTTTTCAGTTCTGTATAAGAATAGCTAGAGAAATACGTAGGGAAATTAAAACATGGCATGTTTTGTAAAAATGGCGCACGTCTAAAATCAAAGTTCTGATTAGACCTTCTGTCGCTATTCTTATATAGAATTGAAAATTATTTGGATTTTTGTTTCAGGTCAAACCTCCAAAAAGTAATTCGTCCAGCCGCAGAACACTGTTATGAATAAGAGGTTTTGTTGAATAAGTTGCAAACTCACCAATTTAAAGAAAAAAATTGTAGTATACTCTTAAAATCATGTACACTGAGCGTCATTAATGGGCCCATCTTGTTGACGTAGTGCAGTGAGGTAAGAGAGGAGACTGGGCGGTGCCTGCTCACATACCTCTGCCTGCGCTTGCAACGCAGAGAGCACTAAGGTGCGAGCGAGACGCCAGAGTGTCGCTCGGCACATCCTTGTTGCACACCACAAGTTTAAGGGAGACGGCAATGCGGCCCCTCATTCGCAATAGGGAGCTTGGTGGGGCATTTTCTTCTCCTACGTTGTCGAGCAGGCTAGCTAGCGGTAATGTCCCACCAAGCTTCCAGGTGCGACTCACAATCAGTGGGACTCAAATTTCAAATGGCGTCTCACTCCCACTCATGCGTGCGAAAAGGACGCACCGTACGACGCTTTCGCGTCTCGCTCGCACTATAGCGCTAGCTGCGTTTCACGCACGTATCCTGGTACGTCCGTCAAACAGTCATTGTACACTCTTCTCTCTTACCTCACCTCACAGCATCGACAAGCTGGACAACTTTAATGACGTTCAGTGTACAATAAATTTATATAAAGAAACTTTATATTACATATGCTATTTTTTAATAATAATTGACCAAAATTTCCTATTTTTTAAGCCGTTAGAGTGGCATTACCTCTTAAAGAAATTAAACAAAATAGAAATGAAGAAAAAAAAGCTTTCGTCTCTAGTCGCGAACTCGGCATCTTACGATTACGAAGCTGAATCGTTGCCAACGCGCCCAATGCATGTTTTTCACATATCATAATCCATAGCTGATGGAAGTTAGCAGCGTCACTTGTTGCTACACGGACTCTCATCAAGATATAAGAGAAAAATTGACAGCAATGGAAAAAAAGTCTCATTTTTATATTTCATTTTTATATGCTCATCATTTTATGCCCAAGATTTATAAGTGCAATTTTGTTTTTGATAATTTTTCGTAATGCCTTCTTCATCCGTCTGAATATTATTTATGCGCTATTTAAACGTTTTAACGTTCGCTGATTCCTGTACTAATTTATTGTATGTATACGATGTAATATAATACAATATTTGTAGACTAATATAATCATGTATTTAATGAATCTTCAGTTAATTAGGTGAACCAATTACCATAGTTGATCATTAAAAAAAAAAGAGATAAGACGTGAGTTTCGAACCTAAGACCAACCTCAGCACCAGGCACGTGTGCCAGTGAATCATGATATATTATTTAATAAACTTATATTTCTCGAGGTACCCACGTTCGAGGGTTTGTTTAAAGTTTTATTTCCTTACTCTATTATTTCGAGAATTTCATATGGATATTAAGGGTATTGACTACCTTATTACTACGGTTTATGTAATATCCTGAGTAATATTCGGGGCTAACTTCACACTCCAAATTTTATTTTCCATTTTCCAAAAAAATGAGCAACCAATAAATTTTTTAATTGGTCCACCAAAAATCACCATAAAACCACTGAACTCTATCCATACTTTAATCCGTATGGCGGTGGTGGGAGCGAGCAGAGAGAGATAGCAAGGACACAGGTGAGAGTAGCAGCCTGTCTGTATTACACATTGTACAGTCTCTGAAAAAGTTTAAGCTGGGATAAAGCAGTGCGTACGGGGAGGACTAACCCAACATAACATAACCTGAAATAGTACCACATATATTTTATTTCGAAGATTGCTAAATATTTTTTTGTCGTTTTTATATTTATATGATGGAGCCTAGATAGGATTTATATGTACTTATATTTCAGTGCTCTTTCCATTGCACCACGGCTGGCACTGAGGGGGGCGGCCGTAGCCCAGTGGATAGGGTAGCGGATTCACGACCGAAAAGTTGGAGGTTCGCGCCTAGCTTCCAGCGGCATTCACCAATGGGTTTTAATATGAAAACTTAAGTGAGTATTTATACGGATTTCGCCCAACACTGTTCGGATTTGGTGTATAAACTTTGTAGATACCCTCACGCTGAGTTGAATAAGGCCCGTCTCGCTAGGTACATCGCCATCTATTGTCGAACTTCCAACCTTGATTATTAGGACCAGTTACTGGCACATGTCCCCCATTGGGGATACAGCCATAAGGAAAGGAAGGAAGGGAAGGACGGCTGATATGTCGGCAGGACAACATTTTCACAGGGCTTGTACACCACATGCGCAGTTCAATTCGGAAAGGACAACCTTATCCACCATGTGACTGAGACAGCTGCGCGCTGGCCGGATTACCTCCGAATAGAGGCATACGAATTCCATTATGGTTAGAGTTAAGTGCATAAAACTAATAAATATTTGGCAAAAGAAAAAGTTCAACAAATAAAATGCTTCTGGGCTAGAGGCGCTGTAGTCAGTGCCGATTTTCTAACACGGGAGGCGACGCACTCTAGAATTATCTACCAATATGACATAGAATGTTCCACTAATTAATGACCACTAAATGTTTTAATTAAGCCACTAATAGCTAGCAAGAGTTCCTGCTTTGATTAGGAGCTTCCTGAGCAAGATCGGCTTAGAATTGTAAATTTTATCAATAAAAACATGTTTCAATACGCTTGTATCCATTTCTTAGCCAACCCCAGCTTTCGATGCTTATCGTACTACAGAGGTACGATTTTTCGCATCTCCTGCATTAATTAATGACTATGAAAGGTTTTAATTGTGGTATTTGTAACCACCTACCGATTGTGCTTCGATTAAGTCCATACTAACTTCTGAGGATGATTTTAATTGAAAAATATGTATTAGATGTATGCAGCCTAGTTCACAGCCACGCGGCATGACCGCCTCGTTGTCCATGAATGGTTTTGTTTTGTTTTTAACGAAACCGCTTACAAACAAATTTTTTAATTAGGTGATCCGTGAATAACAAACAATTGGGCATCAATTGCACACAAAAAAGTTATTTGTGTGAAAAGTAATACTTTTAGGGCTAACTTCATATTCCAAATTTTAGTTTCCAAAAAAAAAACCTACAATTTTTTTTAGCAAAATAAAAATTTCAAGAAGTAAATATTACAGTGCTAACTTTATGTAGGTGACGACACTTTTTAACGGTGACGCACAAATAAACGGCACCGCGAGAAATAATTAATGAAATACTAAATTATTGGGCGCCAGGTATAACCAGAGTTACACCTCTGTCTCCTAAGAACACCCTGGCCAGCTCTTATGCGGTGGGGTTCTGCGTCTGGGAGGCAATAATGAAAATCTGAAAATTAGGGAGGTTTACTCTAAAAACTACTGAAAACAACAAACTATCGGAACCAAAATCCGGGGACGGATCCGATTTATTTTAAATAGAAAATATAAGAACGAGATGCTGAGATACAAATGATAAGTACAGAAAACTGATCGAGATGATGCAGAACACACTGGGATATTTACCCGAACGATATTATACAATAATGTTCCCGCTGGAACAACGCAACATACAATACGATATAACAAATGGTACGGTTACGATAATAAACGGTACGATATTGACTCACGCACCCATGTGCTAGGGAGACGATTCCGCGAGACGTGGACTGAACGGTTAGACACAAAACCGGAAGAATTGAAATAATGAAATGAGAGACCGATCCCCTGTTTGTCACCGGATTAGCTATCCTTGGACCCTTAGCGGTCAGAAAAGCGCAGGATGACGCGTCGAGCAGAAAAGATCGGTTGATCTCGTGAAATAAAAAATAGCCAAAATACCCCTGAGCGTCACTCACCGTTGTCCAGTAGCTCCTACTATTTCCAGGAACACACTCTCCTGGATTATAGTCCCTCAAACGGATCACGATACGATACAGTAAATACAAAAGTCGGTAGAAAACGATAGCACGTTTATCCCTGAGTTAGGCCACGTCGTGAGTGACGCTACAAATTTCCAAAATCGGGAACCTTCCTGAGAGCGCGCTGTATTACCACCCCCTGGTCCAATCAGGTTCGCTGTTACATCGGCTCCGCTAGCCAGTTCGCGATCTTCAATTGTTTTAACGATCCCGGTAAAATAAATCCTGGCATCTTGCTACGCTAGGATGGCTGCAGTGCCGTTTCCGAAAGGCTGGAATCACATCCACCTCTACTCCCTCGATATTCGGCTTCACGCCGCTTCTGCAACTCCTATATGCCCTCTGCTTCTGAAGACGCTCGCCGCTTGCTACGCGTAGTTGAGCCACCAGGTTGTGTGCTCCGGTCTTGACGTCACCTCTCCTCGACAGCGCTCCGCCAGGCCTGTAGTTGGCTCTCTCTCGGGCCCCGTCTTAATACAAATTGTTTCGAATCCTCTCGCATCTGCCTAATGAACTCAAAAACAAACGAAACGTTCCCCACAAGGAAATAAATACAAATTCTTAAAATAAAATCAGTCCAACGCCACGCGAAACGCTCCGTAACCCATCCGGTCCCACGACGTAGCCGAATTCGCCTAATTTTGTGACGTGCATCAAAATGCCACGTCACAGTATATACATACATGTGCTGATAACTGTTAATTCTTGTTCTTTGTGTAGATGGCAACAGTTGGAATTATGTGTGACGTATGCGACAACCTTCGATATAATTCAGGAATTCGGCTATAGATGGTATACGTTTTAGCAATTCAAAACCCTCGATTATTCAAACAACAAATATAGGATATCTTTAATCCAAGATATTATTAAAAAAAGATTCAATTTATAAAAGGACAACTCTGAGAGAATCGATATATGCAAGTGGTGATGTTGTAATTATTTATAAACCTTATAATAGACGTTGTTTTTATTACTAATACTAGAATTGTATTCCCTTTTTTACTTAAAAAGCGTCTGAACTACTTATAGTTATTTAGAACTCTTGATTTACGTTAAGAGTGTTCAATGCCAGCAAGTCAAGTATCAATGATTTAAATGAAGACGACTAGTCCTTTCACCGAAGAAGCAACCGTGAGAAACAACTAGTATAAGTTCACAGTCTTCTTTCCTTGTTCCTTCTGAACTCGCGCTTGATTGGCTGAATACTATGTATGTTGATAGAAGAATCTTTATAAAGACTCTGGAGGCGAGTCCCAAGAGTTTTGAGTTTGAAATAAAGACTTGTGTATCGACCTTCGATCAGAGCAGATCGCAGTTCATATATACGTTTCTATCCTAATATTCACTTTTATTTCGTAACAATCCTTCCAAATTCGCAAGGTGAGTTTTCACTTTTTATCAATGGAACCCAGCAGCGAGGCACATCGAGTGGGATTTCAAGTATCCCGCGGAATTAGGCGTTCGGAGTGTTACATATAATCCCTTAAGGCCGAAGCACATAAGACTCTATAAGCCATAAGTAGAATGCAGAATCCATAGCGCATGCGCTCTTCAAAATGTCGAGTTAGCAATGTGCATGCGCTATGTATTCTGCATTCTGCTTACGGCCTATGGAATTTCAACCCACATAAAAGTTCATAGTCCATAGGACCATTAGGTATAAAGTGGCATCAATAAACGCGAACAAAAAGCGATAAGACGACTACCCAAACTGCGCACTTTGAGCTCGAACTCTACATCAAAAAGTATCCGATGCGCTTTTAGAAATGCACAAAGGGTCGCTTATTTTCTGCGAGTAATTCGATACGCTGAATAACAAGATCAAAACAGTGTCCAACTACCGCCTGAAGTCTGCATGGGATCGGGGCAGTCATCGAAAGCTTCAGAACGGGGGCTGCCGTTTGAAACCTGCATGAAGGCTTCCTGGAATCGAATGGTTGACGAGGGCCGGCAAATTTTCTGGAATCGATGCTGTATCCCCGAGGGCTGCATCCTCGATGCGCAATTCTGCGAGATGAAGTTCAAGCTCAAACTGACTGTCGACTGAAGGCTGTCGTCTGAAATCTACAC
>NW_014332926.1:2257-24958 GCF_000341935.2 Cephus cinctus | reverse complement strand
ATCAAAACTTCTTCGGGGGAGGGGGGGCAAGTGGCTGTCTCAAATTATCGCGGAAGAGGGCCGCCGGCTCTGGGAATGATTCTCTACGATTTAGCACGGACATGAACCGTCAAAGCTTCTAGAAGGTTCTAGAAGCGTCTCGATCGCGTGCGATTCTCAGAATCGAACGTAAAATTCATGAAATCCAACGTAAAACTCCTAAAATCTCTCATAAATTCTTAGAAAATAAGGATCACGGTGACGTCACTTCCTGAAATCGTAGAGCTTACGACGGCAACTTAGCACGGACACCTACCTTCGGAGGTTCTAGAGTGTCGGTAAATATCGTTTACAGGAACCCTGGTCCAGAACATCCAAACTCATACTACTAAATGCGCCTGTGTCACACTTTTCAACATTATTTTCGATTCATCCGCGACATGCAACTACCCCAGTCTTTTTCGCACCGTTCCCGGTAGTATAGGAAGGTTTCTGTTATATTTGACAGTTCTTTTATTATTAATTCAAATTATACATAGTAATTGACAGGTTTAAGAGACAAAACGATAAGAAAAATAAATAAATGAACAAATGCAGAAACAATGAAAAATTCAACTATTTAGAAAAAATTGTATCAATTAATCATTTTAAAACTTCTAGTATGCTCTATTGTCAGCGCGGCGGAGCGTACGTTCCTGAGTGGTTGCCCGGCTGCACGTCTCTCCGCACGTCGAGCGGCTGGCTACCCCAGGACGTACGCCAAGCGATTGTCGCCCGAGTACTTCGAATGAAACTCGCAAAATTTAGGCGTTTTTTCAAATAAAAAATTTAACACCTTAAAAAAACTCAATTTTAGATTTTTAAAAGAGCGTTTTAATCGTTGAAATCACAGCTACAACATGGGATGAATAACAAATTTCTATTTCATCGCATTCCTAATGAAAAATAATAGGGATGCTTCTGGTGCGTTTGCGATGTTTCGAGATCTCCGTCACCGGATCGTCTTCGAAAACAATAATTTTACGAGAATCTACAGTATTGTTAAAGATGATAGCAGGCAGAAACTGGACCAAAGTGATCGGCGCGTTCGGAAGTTATGATCAATTAAGTGTTTTTTTTTATTTCAAGAGAGTGTAGCTCCCCCTAGAGTGATGCTACAGGGGTGCAATGAGGGTGTTTTTGACTGCCAAAGGATGCTCTTTCTCATGCTATAATTAAAAATATGAATTTTCTTCCGGAACTACCAGTTATCGCATTTTTCACAGTCTCAAAATGCACTATTTCACTCGAACCCCTGGCATTCGGCCATTTTGTATCCGATCGGAATAAAACTGTTACTGTTCGGAAGGAGAGGAAAGTTCCTAAAAAATGTCTTTGATTTTTCGAAATCGGTCAAAGGTTCCCAGAAGTACACAAAAATTCAAGTGTTCTACTTCAATTAGACGTTACTGTATAATTATAGTCGGTCCCCGAGTTCAATGTGTTTTATTGACAGTTCCCAAGCAATGCAATCCTAAGCAAATTACACGTGGTTTTCCATAAATAATATAAATAAATGCTAAAATAGAAAAATAGAATATATTTAGTACAAAATCACAAACATTCTTTGTAACAAAGATTCAATGCAGTGACACGTGTACTTTGCTAAAGAATTCATTGTTTTTCGAGCTGGCAAAAAAAAACATCGAACTTGCAGACCGACTATAGTCATATGTGTTAAGAATTTCGAAAACGTAATTAACCAGTGGTCGAATTTCAACAATTCACAAACAATACAAAAACTCCAGTACTCCATTATTTGAGAAGAATAGGAAAGGCTAGTTGGATAATAATAATAAATATCAAAATTTGTAATCAAAATATACGAGCAGTTAGACTTTCGAATATTTGTATTTATTTCAGATATTCCCTTCCTTCTTGTCTTTCAATATGAAATTCAACTAAATCGAACATGTTCGTTCGATCCCGCGAGCATAACCTGCGATGCCACGCCACGATTATAATTAGAATCAGCATCCTAGCAGGCGATAATAAATATATCACGCAGAAATATATATAATAACGTAACAGGCGTCGTCGAAACAGTCGGAAATATAACATTATTAAAGTGAAAGGTACAGTAATGAAAGAACTGGCGCGTCTTCCTTTTCTGCTAATTCATCGAATATACACACGCTAATTCTCTGACTTAAATCCACAATCGAAACAAGTTATATCTTTGTCTTTCCAACTGGCAGGATGATATATATAGTATAGGTTTTGTAATTTACGATAGGCGCAGAACGTTCGAATGGCTTGACATCATTTTACACTTGAGCACCGAAAGAAAGTCTTGTACGCGGAACCATCTTGTTCCTAAGTGATCCTTCTAGTACCATTCCTAATCCCCTTTTTAGATGTATAAAAATCAGCACATATAGTGTATGCGTGTTCCTGTGACTATCGCTCTCTGCTAGTACTAATATTTTTCTCTTTTAGTTTTTTTTTCGGCGACTTTGCCAATTACGAATGCTTTTGCGTCCATACAATCATGTGTTTCATTACATGATTGATAATATTTATGCGCATTTTATTGAATAAGTTCGATAATCCTTTAATTTTTTTTAGTCTCAGTGAATATTAGAACTGAATTGGATTATTTTTATGGTGTAGTCAGGTGCTTTTGATCATGAATTGTTCCCATTGCCGGGCCAGTTTCTAGTCTTTCGCCATATGTAGAGTAGTAATAATCTTGTTTCTATGGAAAATCGAGCGTGAAAATATGATGTAATTATGTCGCAATTATTACATCAAAGTGCATATCATAGGTTCGTGTATTGATACACAAAGTGGTGAATTTACTCGTCATGCGAGTTCGCCCGTTCCACGATTCGTGTCTGTCGTATTTCGTTTCGAAGTTATCCATTTGGTTGATTTTCGCATACAAAATAATTTTATTTACAGATTGATAATGTTATTAATTATTTATCGATAATTCCTTTATACTAACGTAAAGATTAGCATAATCAGATATTACTACATATATGATAGATATATGGGAAACGCATGAGATGAAGGAGGGAAGAATTAATGGTGGGAAGAGATTTCAAGGTCTATTTACAAAAACGCAGCGCAAATGAATAAATGTGTCAGAACTGAAACGTTTCTTTGCTTTTGGGAAGTGCCAACGTCATCTCGTCCTGACCGCAAAGGATTTCATTCGCATTAACTTTCGGGAAAAAAATGTCATATAAGTGTCACTATATTTCTGGGGCTTGTAAAATCATTGAATATATACGAAATAAAAATCTCGAATCCAAAGTGATTTCTTTCATCAAAAAACCAGAAGTGCAGCAATAATATAAAATATCAAAAAGGAAATGAACTTTGAGCGTGTAATTTCAACAATTATATAAAACAAAAAAATGAATGGTGCTTTTCCGGAATAAATTTTAAGTAGCGTCTACAGTCAACACAAAAATTCTGTAACAGCGCAAGTCCATGAGGAAGAAAAGAACGAGCGGACGGGCAAATGGTTAAGCCGAAGAAACAAAAGTAAAATTTCCTCTATCAGCTTTATATCACGTCCTCCTCCTCCTCTTGAAAGAAGAAACGAATTCTGAGGATAGAACAAAAAATAGATAAGCAAATCCTAACAGGAAATAAATCGCAAAAAAGAGGTAACCGCGAAGTCAAAGTAGTGCAAAACTGGTTGTCATTAAATACCATGGATAAGGCTACGAGCAATAATGAGATAAGACTTTCTGGACAGATGATCTATAAATCAAATACAATGGATCTATAACGATAGGTGATCATATATAACTGGCTAGATACATAGATAGAGAGGAAATAAATTTGCTATCGTTTAAATCGTACCGCATCTAAATTTCACCTGAGTAAGAAAATGTCTCTATTCGAAAGCACTTCACTGCGAATAATTACGTTATACGTTGGCTAACGTAAGAAAGATGCTTTCGCACGCGTAAAAAGAGAGACGAGCAGTAACTAACCGCGGAATATCACGCTCAATTCCAACACTAGCAAAACGTCACTTATATGGCATTCACAGCGAAAGAATTATTCCCGTTCGTTTCCCACAATAAATCCACGTGAATCGGGGACACGGAAAAATCTTGAAAGCTCGTCGTACCATTGGTTGCTGGCTTTTCTTTCTTTAACTCTTTTTCTCTTTCTTTCTATTTCGCTCTCTACTATTACTACGTGTTGTGAGACTGTTGAGACTGGGAGAGCTTACTCGAGCTCTTGTGATGGCCTGATTGATGTTTCTCCTGCAACATAAAAAGAGTGCTCGTTTGGAATCTCGGAGCATGTTGCGAATATTGGTGAGAGCGCGCACTCCGGAAAGTCACTGGCTGATTCTTGTTATCTGAATCATTACAATCACCTGCATCCCATTGCTCGAGCTGTAAGGACTCCGTCAATTTGCGACGAGATATGATTCTTTCAGATGTAATATTATTATAGAATGCGTTAGAGTTATTTTTTGGTACTCCTGTTTCGGATCTACTTCTGTGAATATTTTATGTATTTTATAACGCTATTTCTATAGTACTACAGTGAAAACGACGGACTGGTTCCTTGAAAATTATTCGATAGTCCCAGGAATCCGACTTGACTGTCTACTCAGGCTTTCCGTAACCAAGTTTACATAATTATCTTTTGCAGGATATTTAAGATCAACTTTTAGGCATCTACGCGTGAGGCAAAGTTATAAACCGTGTCTACATTTTTGAATGTCAACAGGAAAACCTTTCAATATTCGCAGAATTAATAATGATACATACCGCAGTGTCAGGCTCTCACCATCCCCAACATAGCCAAAGTATATAAATTACAGTGGAGTCTCTCCAAGCTTACTTAATGCGGAGACATATACGCTAAGCTAATTACCAATTATGTATTCGGAACGGTCGCGACGGTTCTTCGTCTCTCGTATAAGTGACCAGTAACAATGCTCAGGTCTCCTCACCCGCGGCCATCCGTAAGCTTGAAAAATGTAAGCTGTAAGACTCCACTGTATTGTAACAATGTTATATTCAAAGGCGGTTTCAAATATTTATGGAGACGTATTACAATATTAATAATGAGAGTATCAACAATTTATAAGCAAGCATTGCTAATTAGTAAATCTACAGACATACTACGTGTACATGCAGGTATTACATTTTTAGTAATATAACAATTGGAGACAAATGAGAAGAGGAAAGCAAGTAACCCAGGTAACACATCTCAAATCAGTCCATGAGGATCAATGTTTTTTTTTTTTGACAGTTTGCTAAAAATGAAATCCTTAGCAAATGACTCGTGGCTTTTCATAATATTGCGAAAATATATGTTAAAATAGAAAAATAAGTCCAAAGCTATGCACATGCATACTGTAACACAAATTGTATGCTGAGCCATGTGTGACTTGCTAGAGAGTTGATTGTTTTCAATCTGCCAAAAAAAAAAAGAAACACATTGAACATGTCAACCGACCTTTTTTGCGTGCAAATACATAACATACATTTAAATATGTGCGTATACATAATATATTCGCGTCTGACGTATTGACTATCATAAAGCGTGATGTGTTAGTAGACAATGCAACGACTGTATAAAAAGAAAATGGTATACAAATGATGTACGTATAAATATAAATGGTGTTAAAGAGACAAAATAATTACTAAGGTATTTTCTTTCAGTAGAACTTTTATTTACTGAGAGATTATTGGACGTGTCGCGTACGATGTTTTCCTTCCGTCATCGACATGATCGATCAGTAAAATCACGAATTTCACCACAACCAGTTACTACTCTGCGAGGTTTTATTTCTTCAGCACTAGCGCTAGAAAATTGTCCATAACCGAAAAATAGGTCGACACGATAACGAGGCAATGGCAACTTACGTGGCAGTGTATTATCCAAAAAACTGTTTATTCAATGAAGCACTAAAGTAATCTTGTCTATTCTTCATTTTTTTATATCGCTTTTATTTATAATCCCGATATAACACACACGCACGAACACACATTCATAAATCCATACATTCATTCTACAATGCAGTAACAAGTATCGCTCGAAAATATTCCGTTTAGTCGATGTAACAAAGAAGTTACACCATACGCGACACGCAGAATAGATACATTGTGTGGTAAAGATTGCATTAATGTTGAATTCTGCGTTACATATTTGTTGAGGGCCGGAACGTGGCATGGTGAGGCGGGATAGGGCTAAAAAATAGACTTACGGTTATTTTTTCATTTTAGTCGTTTCTTACAAGTCTCCCGGATTTCGTGCTTTATCGAACTGATCTCACGATAGTATAAAATCTAATATATTTGTGATTCTATGATATGAGTAAGCATTCTATGATCATGTATATGATTACAAACCCCCATTTAAAAGTTTCCAACGTGTGCTCTCTTAGCCAGCCTAAGGGCTTCTTTTTTACCTTAGCAATTATTTTGTCTTCCTATAGATTTAATTATATTTCATGAATCTTCTCCAGGTCTCTTTTCTATCTCCTTACAGGTCCCGCCTTTTCTAGCGTCGCGTGACTTTACAAAAGGTTAAAAAGCTTGAAGAATAATTTGAACGGATTATCAGGGAGAGAAGTTGCTTTTCAGTTGCTTATGCTGTCACAGATTTTTGTTTGTGATTAATTAAACTATGAACTCTTGTGTGTCCTTACACTATCTGACTATTTCCATTAGTTTTCCTTTCTCGCGTTCCCTCTATATTTGAACGCATTTTCCTAAACCATAGTTTCTATTATTATGTACTTTTAGCATGTTTCAGACTTAATTCAGGATACAGCGTGTATTAGTCCCCCAGTAAATGGCTAAGCCGAAGCTTAATTATTGATTTTTGAAAAAATACATTTAAATAAGGTACGATCTAGAAACTGCTATTATGGGTTTCAGCTAACAAAACCGAGGTAATATAGTAGTAATGGCAGTAAGAGTCCTGGCAACGACTTGGAAGTTGGATTTCCAAACTTATTGCAAGTACTCCAAAAATCGTTGCATCTCTTGAAATATATGACAAAAAAGAGATAACAATCTACTCAACATTCACAACAAGTGTGAACGCACCCTAGATGAGCAGTGATTCAAGTTGAATAATTACAAAACGAAATTACAAAATCTTTCCTAAAATATGAACTACATGTAAAACTGTAAATGAGAATGAGAAAAGTACTCGACCGCACAAATATATAAAAGAAGTGTTTAAGAGACTTTGAGAAATAAACATGTTTCTGCCAATAATAGCAGGAATAGCAAAATAGTGATACTACAATACTACTAGCAGAAGTAGAATACAGTAGTATAGTCAACTCTCCACAAGATGGCACACGCGGGGGTCCGGTTGGATTATATTAGAGAGTGCTGTCTTATGGAATGCGCCCACTCTATGTAATAGACCGAGAGTTCGATAGAGCGCAAGTAACTTGCGCGGTAAACGAAACAGACGACTGGGAGCCTTCCCTCTTCGGCGTGATTGTTTAGAAAGAGCTCAGGGGAAATTCAAAATTACAGACCACTTTTTTAGGGACAGTAGACCGTAAACAGAATAATAAATGTAATGTGTATAGAAATAAGTAATAGATTTAGCGATAGAACTTGTAGTACGAGTGATAATAGTTATTATACAGTAAATAGATCAACAATATTTAGTAGCACAGTGGTATTTGTGCCCTCCGTGGCAATAGTAATATTGTAATAACAATTATAAATGGCAACAGCACAGTAACGGTATATAAATACACACTTTATAACCACAGAGCGCTAGAACATATCGGAAATTCTTTTTCGATTCCTGAGTTAAATATTCTCATTCTCTTCAAAGGCGTGTAATCGTTAATTCCATGCTATTGCTATATATTTTATAATTCTCATGATATTCTCTACTTTTTTAAAATTTATTTTATCCTTACTCATCCTGTAAGCAGGACCCTATCACCCGTCAAAAGTGAAAATTATACCGTGGGAAACGTTACAAATTTCTTTTTTGTTCATTTCCTTTTTCTCAATTTTGTATATCGTTATGCTCGTGCACATACATACATTTAAATTGTAGGTATACCATATATAAGCATACAATTATAGGTATCGATACTATGTACATATATAAATTATATTTGAATCTTATTCGAAACTATCGTCAAACAAGGAGAAATAAAAAATCTGCTTCAGATAAAACCTAATATGAATTTTGAAGTGGAGAAATTTGTCTTTGCAACAGTACCACGAAAAAAAGTCTTCGTTACAAAATAAGGTGCGTTTTTCTGCAATAATTTTTTTTCTTACTTCAATGTACGTCAAATAAATGAAGTTTCTTTACCATCCCGATGTAAAGTAATGGATGCACATGCAAATGGAGTCAATTTTTTTCATTTCTCATCTAAACTAAGACACGTTTTCCCACTTTGAACATAACATCATAAAGCGATAACACAATAACGTCTCTCAGATAACTCATACAATATATCGCGTCCAATTTCTTTGATCCGTTACAAGTATTTTTTTTTCTTAGCAACATAATTTAACAATACCGTAGACTGTGGATAAGGATCTACACACGGAAGAGAATATACAAGTGAGTAGGTAAAAAGAGGAGGCCAAAATAAAAACAACAAAAGATAGAATTGAAGCCGAAAGATCGAGTTCATTTGCCAGCTAATGCGTTGACATCAAAAAAGGTATACTTAATTAATCACATGCTCAGAACATTCTACCCGTATACATACTATACTTGTAAGATGCATTGGAAGAAGGAATAGTTAAGAACAAAGAAATAGAATTACGTTATCACGTTTTAAGAAAATGTTTTCATTGTACAATTAGATCAGTCATTTCAAACACACAGTAAGAACGAACGATCCGGCCGTCAATGTTATGTTATATTCAGTTTTCAAATACCATAGTTGACTCTTTGCGAAACGAATCACAGCTTTCTCTTTCTCTTCGAATAAAATTATCACTATATTTGAGACTTTCAGATCGATCGTAAAAGCATTTGATCGTCAATCGAATCTCAAGAAATCTATTGATAATTGAAATCAATCTTGATTTCTTCTCAATTTCTTTGAGGCTAATTGAGTGCTAATAAAACATAAAGTATAGAATGAATGCTTACAAAGTAAACATAAGAAAACTAAGTGTGAGTCCTTAGTAATTTGAAGAATAGAATCGACAGTTTACGAATAGAAGATAGTTATCACTGGAAAAATAAACTAAAATAGTGAACGTAAGAAACGAACTTGGTAAGTTAGAAAAGAAAATCAAAGACATTTTTTTGAAGCCTTGGGCAGTATCGTTAATGGGCGAAAGATGACAAGTAAACATTACAGTAAGAACTACGACAGAATAATGTCTACAGAGTCTACTAAAGTAATAATATAGGAGTCTAGTTCAGCGAATCTACTCCGGGGGAGGAGGCGGTGGTGGAGAATTAGGTGGCGGTCCACTAGGTAACGGAGGAGGGCTATTAATTTCTGTTTGAACAATCTGAATTTTATCCGTTTGATTTTGTTGTCGAATATTAGATGGTAGAGTAGGGGGTGGAACGGATGTGTCTATGGCACCATCCGGTGTTATTATTACGTTAGCAGACGGATAAATGGGGTATTGTTGCTGGTAATGCTGATAATACATAGCAGAATCATAAACGTAATTAGAATGATTATATATAGAGGTTGTATGATAATTGGCAAAGAAATAAGGTTCACTCGACTGCGAATGGTGAGACTGAGCTGGACGGGCTCCGTGAGGATAACCCATGTCACGAAGTGGTGGAGGAGGATGAATTGAATGTTGGGGATTTCTCAGGTTGTGACTATTATAGGAGTCTGATTCGTGGGCGGTGACGTGCTGATAATAGTTATCGCGAAGTGATTGGCCATAAAGGGATGGCTGAGCGCGTAGAACCCGTGGGGAAAACTGACGAGCCACTCTCCCGCCTCCACGTACCTTGTTATTACTGCTTGAACTATAGTGTCGGCCGTTTTGTCGCTCCCCAGGTCGCTGCGCTCCGCTGCTACTGTTACTGCCACTACCACCTTGAGTGTGCTTCTTGTTTGGGGGGCCTCCACCCAGCGTAGGACTTGAAGTTGACTCACAATCTCGATCACGCTCTCTCTTCCGATTCTCCGATGCGGATTCTAGTCCACCGCCAGCACCAAGATTCCCAGGAAGCCCACTACTGGAGGTGCTGCTCCTTGATATCGCGTCGGTTCGTATCTTAATTTTCAGAGGGGCCTGAACAACAGATTGTCCTGTTGAACCAGAGACGCCATCAGCACCCTTAAGGCGCTCCTTAGGAATCTTGATCTTTAATCCAGTGCCCTGAGGTGATTTATTTTTCTCCGGGTGCCCTGTATTTCCTCCAGTTACTGCACCCGACTCGGTACCACTCAAATTTATTTTGTCCTTGGGTATGGTTATTCTGATTGGTACCGCTGCAAATACACCCTCGCCACTGACCTCGGCCTTGTTCTTTTCCTTGTCTCTGTGCTTCTCTTTATCCTTATCTTTGTGTTTATGCTTGTGTTTCTCTTTACTCTTATCTTTATCTTTATGTTTGTGCTTCTCCTTCTTCTTTTTCTTTTCACTTTTGTGATGCTCGGACTTTTTCTCCTCGACGACGGCAACCAGATTACTCATCTCCATTGGCATCGATGCTGGAGCCGCCGAAGCTCCTGCGGCTTGTACTGGTGTATTTAAAACACTGATGTCCACCGTTGAAGCAATTGAGGAGTCACTGACTGCTGGTAACGATACACACTGCGACTGTATTGGAACTTGTTCTTGAGACTGTAATGTCTGCAATGACATATGCACCTGCTGCTTTTGTTGTTGAAGACGATGCTGTCGTTGAAGCTGTTGTTGTACTATTGGAGTCAATTGTACACCTTGCAGCAACGAAGGAATTTGTGCAATCGGTTCTTGTAGAAGGGCATTTATGCTTTGAACAGATTTTATAGATGACAGATACTCTGATTTCACCTGTGTCGAATGTTCCACAACACCGGTTGACTCACTATTTACAGGTTCCTGTTTCACGTTGGTAATAAGGGGCTCCTGCTTAATAATACCCGATTCTAATCCATTCATTGATGTTTGTTGTTGCTGCTGTCTAATGGTACTTTGAGATGTAGCAGCCACTTGGTGAACAACTGGTTCCGGCTCGAATGGCTTTATTAACTCTGGAGGCTTTAAATCATTAGCCACTGAGGTACTTCTGCCATTTGTAGGTGTCGGATTATCCTTAAAGGGTTGTATTAGGTCAGGAACTCGTCCGAGCATCTTCATAGTATCGAAACCGGATATCTCTTCAGTTTTGATCTTAGGTTGTTGATCAGTTTCGCTGGTGCTTAATGTTCTATGCCTCTTATTTGAACTAGAGATCGCATCATTAGATAATCTTTTCGACGGCGAGGGATCCTGCTGATGAGGACCTGGTGGACTTGCGAATGGCGATACAATGTTCAGAGGGCTTGGTAAGGGATCTAATCGCTCTTGTTTAGGAACTTTAGCTGCCGTTGGTGGCGTTTTCTGCTTAGACTTTGGCCTCTGAGAGTGCATGTCTCTCGACGTTGGTGCTTTTTCTGGACTGAATAGTGACTTATGCTTCCCTGGCGGTGTTTGCAACAAGGGCTGCTGCACTCCCGAGAACGAGCGCTCCGGTCCATCGTGTCGCAACCGTTTCTCTGTTTTATAATCGTCCACATTATTCATTGAAGATTGTTGTGATGCACCGTTCTTTGAAATGTCCTTTAATATCTGAGAAACTCCGTGCATTGAGTGCTGATTCGGTGCTGGTTTGGACGGCACTGATTTCTGGAACATCTGAGGCGATGCTGCAATATGACAAAAGTACACAATATATGACAAAAAAGTTCTTGTCTCTAATATTATGTTTCATGTATCTTCGCTTAATAATATGCGAAAAATGAAAAGGAATAAAAATTACCTTGTAATTTATCTAGCTGATTGTACTTGGGATGGTGTGACTGTTTTAACATATTAGCAATATATTCCTCCTTCTGAATTTCCGGGCGTGGCTTAGGTGGCGGCAGAGGCTTTTCAATGAGTTTTCTGACTTCCTCGCTCCTTTGCTCAAGTGAATCGGGCTTACGCTGTCGTTCTATTCTTGCAGGTTCTTGATATTTGGTGTAAAGTTTTTGTTGTTCAGCATCCTTCCTATGTTCCGGAGTCTTATGTCTCGGATCATAGGATGACCTTTTGTCATGGGGCTGATGTTTACAGTCAACGTTACTTAACCTGTGTACGCTGTGATTATTGTTACTCAGTTTTTCCTGAGCATTTCCGTGTGCCACCACTTCTTGAGATGGCAAACTAGATTCTGCTCTTACGGCAGAAGTCTCCGAGAGGGAATTAGAATCTGGATTGGAATTCTTTGCCAGATGTGTCGTATGAGAATGGGAATACATGGTACCGCCACTAGTGCCACTACTTGAATTATATTCCCTAGCAATTCTTTGTCGATTAAGATCCCGATTAGGATCCCTGGGTTGGTTGTTAACAGAGTGTCTATGTGTGGCTATCATACCAGTCTTCATCTCTGGTCTATGATTGTGATTATGATGCATACTCGACTTTTGACCAGGTGGCATAGGATGTTTATTGGGAAGTCCAACACTGGACACCGACTTATGATGATGAGAATGGTGCTTATTTAATTCTGACATATGAGCAGATGGATTGGTCCCTGAAGCAGCAGCGACCGTAACGGATACAGCAGTCGCAGAAGCAGCAGCAACGGTTTTTTCTCGCTCAAGGCGCTCACGTTCCTTCTTCTCTTTGTATTCCCTATAGTCCACCTGTGGCCGTCCTGGTATAGAAGACGACAATGGTTTCTTATCCTCCTGCTTGTCGGAGAGATACGGTCGATTAGACTGGAACGTTGGTCCTCCATCGCCAGCCGCAGGACTCTGTACTTTTCTAGGTTCCACATCCTATTAAATGATTAAAATCCCTATCAACTCTCAGGACGCCTCGTGCGCGTATATTATTTATCTTCTTTTTTGATTAAATTAATACTCACAAATGGGGAATTTGGCAAACTAGGGTGATTAATGCTGGGGCTCTGGGTGGCGGATATGCTCATGATCTTTCTTTTGAGTCTGGATGGACACTTGTCGAATATATGGAGGAATTCTGCGGTGAGCTGCTGCAGAAGCTCAGAAGTGACACTCCGATCGACATACCAAAACCAGTGTTTTCCCTCGTTGCTTTGAGGTATCTGTGCACATGGCCATTCTTGCCTAGAGTAGATCCAAAAACCTAACATTATTAGGATAACTCACCTCCCAATTAGACCATTTGCAGGCGAGATGTATGCAGAAACAGGCTACGACCGTAGGTTTGTACTGAAGGCACATGGTCGTCAAGTGTAAACTGGAAAAAAAACCACTCATTCAGTTGCATGCGCTCCCATACAATTACAAAGTCGATTTAAAAAACAATACATAAAATCTCGTGGCCTCGAGACGCAATTCTCAATACGGATCCTTGTCAGACCGTATTACAGAAGGATATACTGAAACCATATGGGAGAATTTGAAAATCAGTATAAGAATCAAAACTTTTGCAATTATTAATTACCTAATCTATTAATTTGTTTCGCCTAGTATACGAAGTTTGTAAGCGTTGTTTTTTAGTTTAACTATACTTGCTAATTATAATTTTTAAACATTCTATTAAAACTTCACATAGATTCACATAGACTATATTCCACCTTTTATTAATTCTCCTATCGAATTTTATCACATCTTTGAGTCATTTAACCTGACAGAAAAAACGTCCTAAAGAAGTCTTGGAAATAAATAGAGAAAAATGTTTTATGCGTCATGTCCGTCACTCATAAGCCAACATCGAGATTTTTAAAATCTTCTACTGAACGAAATCAGAATCCAATATGATAGAGAAAAAAAAATAAATAGAAGAAAAATCAAAATAAACAAACGAAGAATAAATAGCGAAAATTCAGAAATATTCGAGCGAGTCATTATCGTTATTTCGTAAGATGAAAACGACCGCTCCTTATAAATAGTGCATTTACCTTTTAATCCTTTTAATCCACACCGTGACATTAGCTTATGATATAAGACTTCATTGCGTATTTGTTTTTGATTTTTCTTTGCCATACGTTCTTTATAAGATCAGACGTACTTTTAAGGCTAGTCTGGCAATGCAACATTCGTTTCTATTGTCATGAAACTTATTCCTTTTCAGGGACTTATTGCATTTCAGTAAATATATCAAAATTTCGGTAATTCTAGTCTACTCTCTTATAGAGTATTTTTTTAATATATCTCATTTCTAGTAAACTAATAATTATGAACGGTTATAAAAGCATGAAATCAAAATGCTGTGCCAGTAGCCAATGTCTTTGATTCTTTTCTTTAGTATTTTCATTACGTCTCGTTCCGTACACCAATAACAGTAAGAGAGATACTAGGAAATAATTCGTAGCCACCTGTTAGATGCCATGAAGTATGAAGTCTGGGCTAAGTCCTTGCTCGCTGTAACAAGAACCAGGTTGCTTTAGAAAAGTCATTCTAATGTTGCAAATATAGAAACAATATTGCATAATATGATTGGGCATAATCAATACATCAACTCACCTTTAACCAGGTGACAACATCTAACTACGTGAGTGTGAGGATGATCTATAGCTACATCGAACCCCAACGTTTGCAGTAGGACGTTCTCATTGAAAACCAGATCTTGAGCGTGTTCGAGGTATTGCTGAAAAATAAATAAATGCACAAATCAGTATCATGATACAGAAACTTCGCCGGGAAGGGATAATTGCTAACGTGTATTTATTCTAATTATAACGTTATGATTATTTACCTCAGATTTCGTATCAGGTGGCGTCTGATCTCTGTGAAGACACATGTATGCCACTTTGATAACATGTTCCAACTTCCTTGGTTGCTCCTCGACTTTTGCAGCCAGAAAGAGGGCCGCCGCTGCTATCGCATTCCTGTGGAATTGTGATAGCGAATGGAACACGTAGAACCGGTGCATGTATACAATAGCCGTATTGATACATAATTGTGATCTAAATTGAAGAGATTAAGAAAAATAATATATTTCTTAAGAACGTATTCAACATATTATAAGCTATAGCCAGGTTAGATATCAGGTGGATATTGTGACTGCTTTACATATACTATAGACCATAAGAAGCTTGATCTTTCAACAAGAAACCGATTTCACAAGATGTTCATACATTTAATTTAACTTAAAAAGCGTACATCTACTATTTGCACAGATTTTTTGAACAACAGAACAATAGCAATGGTTATTGCTTTTGAATTAATCGCCAGATTGAATTTTTTTTAATAATGACCCTTTCTAAAATTCTACTACTCATGCTGAAGTTCAATATGCGACACAGAAGAGATTATGCGAATTGCTAGTGCATTTACTTTTATCTAGAGAGCCATGTGTATTTAAAATCAAAGTCATGATCAAAAACTCTTCTATCAAATATTGTTCAACAGTTAGAAATTTTACCAATTTACGACATATTATTATTTCACAATTCATTTGTTGAATCAACTTTTTGTATACTTGTAGCATTGATGTTTTGAAAAGAATATTGGAGAAATGATTGAAAATGTATAAAAATTAGATATTATAGAATGCAAATAACATTCCAATGATAAATGAATACACTTTGAGAATTATAAATATTATTATTAATCATCAAATGGTAAGTTTGTAAAAGTAGAAGGGACACGTTTTTTTTTAAACGAAAATAATTTATTTAACTTGTGTAAAAGTACATTTGCATGTAAGAAAATATTCTAAACAGCTCATCCTTAAAAAAGAAGTAACAAATTTAATTTTTTTTCCCATGAATTTCTTGTTAAAAGCTTAAAATATCAAGTATTTCCACAATTTATTTATTTCCACGTTACAACAATATACTTGAAGATCACATTCATGGAAACTGATCGTAGCATCAATTTAATCTTGTAAAGATAGTGATGGAAAAATATTTCAATTCATTAGATTATATATAAGCTCTAGTTATTGAACTGCTAATCCTGTCACCAATTACAAAATATATTAATATAAATGAATCTTTTTGTACAACAAATTGTAACTGAAAATAATAATTAAAAATTGTAAAAAGTAATGCAAAGTGCTGAAAGTTACAAATTATGATAATAGTTTTAAAATGTGATGTTAATCTCAGATGGGTTAAAGCAAATATTGTTACTGTTTTCTCAATTTTGATACATAAGACTAGTACAAAAATGAACACCTGCAAGAGTTACAGTAAATGTAGATCCTATAAGGAACTTTTTTTAAAAGAACTTGGAAAATACCTGTTTTTAACTACAGCATAATCATAATCTATAGTTAATCCACAAGTTCAATATTTTTTTGATCGATTGAAAGCATGAAGTCTCTAGCAAAATACATGTGGCTTCCATTAATGTTTTTTGGAAATATGCATATGCATGATTTTGTACTAAATATAGGTAAAACTGTAATACGATACCTACTATAAGAGCTTCATGTAAAAAACTAAATAATTCACATCTAACTTCAAGGAGTCATATTCTGCAATTTAGCCCTAAATACATTTTATTTCTCAATTTGAGCATATATTTACATTTTATGGATAATCACTTGTGATTTTCTTAGGATTGCATTGCATGCAAACTGTTAAAACATTAAACTCATAGACCAACTATATAAAACACAAAAATGCACACAAGCTCTAAGTTTTAGATATATTTCAAAATTCACTATATGTACTATAAGTATGTCGTAACTACCTATGTCTCCTTCATATGCATACAGAGGACGAGAGACACAATGGTAATTGCAATACCTAAGTACTTACAGGGAATTTAAAATATTTTTCTAATACTATCACGACAAGCAGACCAATTTACCAAGTAAAATTACTGTACATGCTGTAAAACAACGTATTATTTTAATGAATAGATTATAAAATGCTACAAATGCTTCTAGTAGAATAAGGATTTTTCTGTATACCAGACTAGCGATCAGGATCTTACGTTCCTCTACTAGGTTACTTTTGTAATGTAATGTATATTACTCTGGTGAAATAAATAAATAAATAAATAAATAAAATGTGCAAGACAAAAAAGCGATTAAACACATACTACAATAACGTATATTTTAAAAAATTATATAAAGAAAAAAGTTCATGGTAAACTTTGTCTAATAATTCAAAACACAAATTGAAACAATACTTTAATAATGCATAATTTCTGGATTTTGAACATTTTATGCAATAATAAATCTAAGTAGAAGTAAATAAATGATTTAATTGCGTAAGTGGCGTTAAATTGTTATTTGTACTATTGGCACTACTGTCAAACACCTTTTAATAAACAGTCTTGGTTTATGACTATTATACATCACAAATCTTTTCTCATGGAAGCACATGCCATTATCGGTAGCTCAAAATTTGCACAAACCAAAATTCCTATGAAGTAATTAGAGAATTGCATAAAAAATAGAATGAAAACCACTCTACGAGTCTTGATACATCAATATGGAGAAACGCAGGAGAACGTGACCTCAGTTCCTACTTTTTCAGTGTTGGCTTCAAGAAAAATTATAAAACGAGAATTTCCACAATTCATTCAATATCATTCGTAAAAAGGCAAGAGAATAAATCGGTTTCTCGATGAAAATTCGAGGAAAAAAGCAAAGGAAGAGCAATTAAGTGTTATGGATCAGAAGAGCGAGGGGAGATGAAAGGGATGCTCAGAAGTAGGCAATAGTAAGCACGTAAAAAAAGGTTACACGGCAAGCCGTTGTCCCATGTCCTGGATGAAATTAGCCGCTTGCTGTCTGTAGCTTAGTTCCTTATCGGCGTCGATCCCACATTTTCGACTTGGCGTGTTTGCAAGCTGTTCTTTCGTAAAGTACCATTTTTCGTCAGCCGCCATTTATATATATACACACACTTCACCTCACACAATTCGTTCGGACAACTTCAAGCCACTGCGACGCCACACTTGTTTTTTTTTCCACCACGAATCCAGACAAACTTCACAGTGAACTAAACGGATATGCGTTAGTACGCATGCTCGTACAATACAGCCGGTAACGTGGTTAACTATACGAATGCGATCCCCGAGTGCAGTTTAGATATTTCAACTACCTACTCAATTTTTTTCCTTATGATTTGCAGATTAAAAGATGATCCATTTAGGGTTAAGTTTGTCCACATTAGATTATAAAATATGGGTATTACAGTTTCATACAAATTTCTATGAACTAATTCTGCCATGTGAATGCTATTGTAAAAACATTAATGTTGTAGTACAGTTTAGGTTTACACGACATATAAAGTATTACATTGGGAATTGACATCAAACTTTGACATTTTATAACAACTTTCATGACACGCATTATTATTCTATTTTCCCTTTACATACTCTTCATAAATATTTATATTGTCCCTTTTATCTCCTTTGTTGCACAAATTACTCCTGATTACATATACTTTCAATTCTTCCAATTCCAACTGACATATGCTATAAAGTCGTCATACATATTTTACTTTTTACCAATTGGGTTTTCACCAAAGGTAACCATATAATTTAGTTTTTACTACATACACAGTGAAATTATTCTTCACTCATAATACTTCGTCTTCAGAACATACAGATATATATGTAAGCATTTATCATGTCAGTCAGACAATGTACAAATATAAAATTTTTCTTTTTCCACCCAATAGAAGTCAGCTTCGAAATAACTACATACACAGAACCTCAGTTGCCAAAGAACTAGTTCCAGAATACATTTTCCAATGTAGCATAACCGTAATATTTTTTTGCAAAAATAATCTCTGTCTATATGATTGTCTTTACAACAAATGAAAATTATTCACATCACAAGAGTTATTAACGTGTGTATGAAAAATTTAAAACTTATAAGATTTAAAGCAACTTACACCTATTATTGTAGAACTTAACCTAAGTATGTATACGAAACCGACGTACAAACAATTTAATGCGACGAAGTTCCACCGCAATACTATTGAATCGAGAAGCAAAATAAGCACAATCTTCACAATTAAATAATAACAAGAACCGAGAAAGTAACTGCGAAGAGAACAACCGGTAATTAAAAACGTCTTTCTTTTCCCACTGGAACATGGAATTAACTTCCCAGGCACGGTACCCTGCGTTGGCTGCGTAGGTACCGTAGATATCATATGAGTTACATAGCTACGTTTACACGGCGGTCTTAACTGGTTTATTTTGTACTGATCTAAAGGAATTGACCAATCCCAAATATTCTATAAAATTAGAAATGTCTATGATTTGTCTATTCCTTTAGATCAGTAGTACCTAAACCGGTTTACGATCGTCGTATAAACGTAGTCGCAGCTACCAGAGATGAGTAGGGAGATTGCCAATGGGCCTGTTTTTGGTGGTCTCAATTTTACTCTGGTTTCGGCGCGCCACCTTAGCGGAGGGCCCTCGAAGCAGTTCCACGTTTTTGATTGGTCGAGTATATATAGTAATACTACGCGTCAGAATCTAGAGCTGTGTCTTGGCGCGTCGACGCGCCACCTGAACGAGACTCTCGAACTAGTTCCACGTTTTTGATTGGTCGAGTATATATAGTAATACTACGCGTCAGAATCTAGAGCTGTGTCTTGGCGCGTCGACGCGCCACCTGAACGAGACTCTCGAACTAGTTCCACGTTTTTGATTGGTCGAATGAATTCGCCTGTTCCTCGAGATCCACAATATCAAACCGGGTGACACTCAAATAGGGAGACTTGTATCCACCTTCATTTTTCACAGGATATTACATAAACCGTAGTAATAAGGTAGTCAATACTCTTAAGGCTGCTGTCTGACTGGAAAAAATTTCGGTGTTGACTCGAGCGTTGACTGGTGGCGACAGTACGAAGCTCTGACAAGAGCGTTATGGCTGCAGTATTTAGGGGTTCCTTCGCAAAGGGTGCCAGACACCTCACAAAACTTGCAAGAAATTTTTTTTTTTATTATATTGTGTGCGTTCAGTACTTCGACCCCATTACTTTTCTTATCATTTTACTTTTATAGTAAAGAGAATTCCATCATTAATTTCCGCTCTAAAAATCTTGTTTGTTATAATTACTGGTAGCTAAACATTGATATTTACATTCAAAAGTGTAATTTTTGAAGCTCGAGATAATTAAAAATAAAACGTGCGAATACATTTTCCAATGTAGCATAACCGTAATATTTTTTTGCAAAAATAATCTCTGTCTATATGATTGTCTTTACAACAAATGAAAATTATTCACATCACAAGAGTTATTAACGTGTGTATGAAAAATTTAAAACTTATAAGATTTAAAGCAACTTACACCTATTATTGTAGAACTTAACCTAAGTATGTATACGAAACCGACGTACAAACAATTTAATGCGACGAAGTTCCACCGCAATACTATTGAATCGAGAAGCAAAATAAGCACAATCTTCACAATTAAATAATAACAAGAACCGAGAAAGTAACTGCGAAGAGAACAACCGGTAATTAAAAACGTCTTTCTTTTCCCACTGGAACATGGAATTAACTTCCCAGGCACGGTACCCTGCGTTGGCTGCGTAGGTACCGTAGATATCATATGAGTTACATAGCTACGTTTACACGGCGGTCTTAACTGGTTTATTTTGTACTGATCTAAAGGAATTGACCAATCCCAAATATTCTATAAAATTAGAAATGTCTATGATTTGTCTATTCCTTTAGATCAGTAGTACCTAAACCGGTTTACGATCGTCGTATAAACGTAGTCGCAGCTACCAGAGATGAGTAGGGAGATTGCCAATGGGCCTGTTTTTGGTGGTCTCAATTTTACTCTGGTTTCGGCGCGCCACCTTAGCGGAGGGCCCTCGAAGCAGTTCCACGTTTTTGATTGGTCGAGTATATATAGTAATACTACGCGTCAGAATCTAGAGCTGTGTCTTGGCGCGTCGACGCGCCACCTGAACGAGACTCTCGAACTAGTTCCACGTTTTTGATTGGTCGAATGAATTCGCCTGTTCCTCGAGATCCACAATATCAAACCGGGTGACACTCAAATAGGGAGACTTGTATCCACCTTCATTTTTCACAGGATATTACATAAACCGTAGTAATAAGGTAGTCAATACTCTTAAGGCTGCTGTCTGACTGGAAAAAATTTCGGTGTTGACTCGAGCGTTGACTGGTGGCGACAGTACGAAGCTCTGACAAGAGCGTTATGGCTGCAGTATTTAGGGGTTCCTTCGCAAAGGGTGCCAGACACCTCACAAAACTTGCAAGAAATTTTTTTTTTTATTATATTGTGTGCGTTCAGTACTTCGACCCCATTACTTTTCTTATCATTTTACTTTTATAGTAAAGAGAATTCCATCATTAATTTCCGCTCTAAAAATCTTGTTTGTTATAATTACTGGTAGCTAAACATTGATATTTACATTCAAAAGTGTAATTTTTGAAGCTCGAGATAATTAAAAATAAAACGTGCGAATTTCATTGAAGATTACAATTATATATCTGTGAATTGCTATAGATCTGGTGATTTTTATATTTAAATGACATAATTATGCGAATTGGGTGGAAAAAAGAAAGCTACAAGTGAGACGCGAACCAGCGACCCCGCGCTCGCTAAGCTCGAGCGTTACCGGGTGCGTTAAACGGCCTGCTTGAATATAGTGACACATTTAATGCACATACGGACTCACAAAACTTCAAAGTTGACTTTCTTGAGAATTTTTGAATATGACATAGAACTGCAATGGGAAATTACTATTCGAATTCTCAACTTCACGTACCATGAGTAAAAAAGATTGCAAAAATCCGATTGTTGGAGACTCTTCTTGTAAGAAATATTCTAATATTCCGTTACGTTTGCAACATTAGTCTTTGCGACAGTCTATGCTAATTATTAAAAAAATAATAATATAATGCGTACAGATTGTAGAAAGTTTTGGTACTGAGCTAAAAAAGTTATATTTAATTTGTTATTCACAATTTAATTGTCTAAACTAACGAGTGACTGACTAGTGATACAAATCTCGTATTAGGTGTTAAATGTTCATTCATTAAAAAGCATAAAATATAATCTTATCAACCAAGGTTCGTCGTTTAAACAATTAAATTGTTAATAACAAATAAAATACAACTTTTTCAGCTTGATACCAATATTTTCTGAAAACTGTAAAGTCTGTACTATTATTTTTTAAATAGCTATCTCGTGGACAGCTAACAAGCACCAGAGATGAGTAGGGAGATTGCCAATGAGCCTGTTTTTGGTGAAGGCAATTTTTCTCTGGTTTCGGCGCGCCACCTTAGCGGAGGGCCCTCGAAGCAGTTCCACGTTTTTGATTGGTCGTGTATATATAGTAATACTACGCGTGATAATCTGGAGCTGTGTTTTGGCGTGTCGACGCGCCACCTGAACGAGACTCTCGAACTAGTTCCACGTTTTTGATTGGTCGAATGAATTCGTGTGTTCCTCGAGATCCACGATTTTAAACCGGGTGAACACTCAAATAGGGAGACTTGTATCCAACTTTTTTTTTACAGGATATTACATAAACCGTAGTAATAAGGTACTCAATACTCTTAATAATCATATGAAGCTCTGGAAATAATAGAGTAAGCAAATAAAACTTAAAAAAAACTCTCGAACGTGGGTAACTACATAAAC
>NW_014332926.1:1074-1455 GCF_000341935.2 Cephus cinctus | reverse complement strand
CAATTTATTGGATGTATACGATGTAATATAATACAATATTTGTAGATTAATATAATCATATATTTAATGAATCTTAAGTTAACTAGGTGAACTAATAAGCATAGTTAATAATTAAGAAAAAAAATAAAAGGGCTGAGACGTGAGTTTCGAACTCGAGACTCTCGGACGTTAATCCAACACCAAGCACGTGTGCTATCGAGTCGTTGTGATATATCATTTAGCAAACTTATATTTGTGTAGTTACCCACGTTCGAGAGTTTTTTTTAAGTTTTATTTACTTACTCTATTATTTCCAAAGCTTCATATGATTATTAAGAGTATTGACTACCTTATTACTACGGTTTATGTAATATCCTGTAAAAAAAAAGGTGGATACAAGGC
>NW_014332926.1:509-1015 GCF_000341935.2 Cephus cinctus | reverse complement strand
TTGTGACGTGGCATTTCGACATGCACGCCACAAAATGTAACATTCTGCGATTTCCGGCTACATCGTGGGGCCCTATGCGTGGGGAAGGGATTTCGTGGCGTTGGACTGTATATTATTTGTTGAATTTGTATTTATTTCCCTCGGGGGAACGTTTTTTTTTGTGTTTTATATTTTTCAAGCGGATCCGGAAGGATCTTGTCAAAATTTGAATACTGGGGGCCCCGAGAGTGCCAACCACGGGCCTGGTGGAGCGCGCTAGCGAGGCGACGCGACAGCCAGACCGGAGCACACACCCTAAAATGCCAGCTACGCGGAACATTCAGCGAGCGTCTCCCCGATCCAGAGGGCATACGGAAGTTGCAGTAACGGCCTGGAGCCGTCCACCGAGGGAGCAGAGGTGGATGTGATTCCCACCTCCCGAAAATATCACTGCAGCCATCCCAAACACGAAAGATGCCAGGATCTACTTTATCGGAATCGAAGAAAACAATTGAAAATCGCCAGTG
>NW_014332926.1:0-319 GCF_000341935.2 Cephus cinctus | reverse complement strand
AGCTTGGCCTAAGGGATGTATTACAGCGCGCCTCTTGGGAAGGTTCCCCATTTTCGAAATTCTTAGCGTCACTCACGGTGTGGCCGAGCCTAGGAACAGACGTGTTTTCTTCTGATAATCTTTGTATAGTCTCGTATTGTTTTGTTTTAGTTTTGTCGGATTTTTTTTATAGTATTGTATAGTCTACCGTGCCGTTTTGCGACCGCTTGAGGAACCCAGTATCAAAGAGGTTGTGTCTTGGGGATATCTGGAGCGACTAAGAGGGCGGTCAGTGACGCTTTTGTGAGTTGACCATATTTACGTGAATGAGAGATAGACC
>NW_014332925.1:16209-27867 GCF_000341935.2 Cephus cinctus | reverse complement strand
ATGTCGGTGCAGGAATCTATATCCAGAACTCTCCAACTTATACTACTTTTTCAAACCCCCGAGAACGTGCGCATATGTCTGAGCAAGATATACCAGCACAAATTCGAATAAGGAAAACCGTCGAAAAAGAAAACAACGGTCGTGCTAAGTACTACTCGAACGGGAGGTCTAAATGGGTTCCGAAGCAAGACCCAGAAGCAAGAAAGCAAAGTGGCGCAACGGAAGACTCTGCAAATAAACCGAAGACGTTTAAATGTTTTCGGTGTAACGAAGCAGAACACATAGCCAGAAACTGTGTGAAGACTAAGAAAGAGTCTGAGAAGAACTTTGAGAGACGAACCATTGGCGTTGAACCGAAAGCAAATGGCACACAATTTCACGAAGCAATAGTCAATGGCAAACTTCTCCGTGCTTACGTTGATAACGGAAGTGAATGCGTCACCATAAGGAAGGATGAAGCAGAAAAGATGCAATTAGAATTGCAGTCAATAGGCTCAATTCTACGGGGATATGGCGGTGCTGCGGTGCTATCCTGTGGGACGCGAAGGCAACCGAACAAGTCGATCTGGCTGAGGGATTAGGGATTACTTGTTGTCCTGAACGAGATTCAGGACGTGCCACTCATCGTGGGTCAACCTTTTCTGGATTTGCCAGGTGTCACGACAGTGCAGAAGGATGTCTGCTTGCGACTATTCGACAAGACTATAACGACTCTGCTGGAGATGGAAACACTCCCACCGCAGAAGCTGGCGCTATGGGCTACGGAGATAACGGTCATTCCACCCCAGCACACAGCAGATGTCAAGGTAGCAGTGAGAGATAAGTACATTGGTGATTTATACGTAGAGCTAAGCGTACGAGGCGAAGTGGGCACTGTGTCCCACGATGTCTTATAATTACAAGGTCACGATTGTTGCCAGTAGTTAACTTGTCAGATCTACCGTTAACGATCCACAAGGATCAAACCCAGGGAGCAGTCTCCAATAGAATCTAATATAAGATAATTGTACCCGATTAGGAAGGTAGATGAGAGCGAGTTGCCTATGAATGAAGTTAGAATAGGTCCAAATACAACGGAAAACGACAGGAAGCGTTTGTTTAAAATACTTAACTCTTACCGGGATTGCTTTGCGTTTGATGTGTCAGAGCTAGGGAAGACAGGAGCTGCAGAGATTCAGATAGAATTAACGAGCGACTCTACAGTAACCTATCGACCCCGTCGACTATCTTACCCACAGCGCGAGCAGGTTCGCGAAATTATAGCGGAATCAAAGGAGAACAATATAATTCGGGACTCTAATTCTCCATTTGCGAGTCCGATTCTGTTAGTAAGGAACAGAAATGGAGACCTTAGAATGTGTTTGGATTATCGAGCCCTGAACGCAATCACGAAGAAGGATAGATACCTATTGCCATTGATAGAAGACCAATTAAATAGCCTTCAAGGAAGCTGTTACTTTACCAGTCTGGACCTAACCTCAGGATATTATCAGATTCCAGTTGCAGAGAAATCAATAGAGAAACCGGTACTTGTTACACCATACGGCCAATATGAATTCCTATCGGGCGATGCCCAGTTACGTACAAACCCAATTCAACACAAATGCGAATTTCTGCCTCTTGAGCGATATTCCATCAGTAATTCAACGATATTGTAAGTTATCTTTATCTGATGGAGCCTTTTCAATGATTTAATGCTCTCTTCAGTCGGACTCGCTCGTTTCGCTCGCTCGCCGACGATATCCACTAACCTACCCAGTCTCCGAAATTTGAACATTCCACCCTATCCTAACCTTACATAACTAAACCTAGCGTAAACTAATGTTGAATCACATACAATATACTATAATAAGACATCGTTCGTACCTAATTCTATTCCATCTATTTAAAAGTGTACAGAATTTGGAGTAAATAGTACATTACGATACAAGTGCGCAAAGTAGGTGATTCCCGCAAGAGTCGGGTTTGTCGCCCGAGCGTAGCGAGGGTGACAACAAACGAGTGCGGGAGACACCTATGCGCACGTGTATCGTAATGTTATTGTCATAACAAGCTGCGTAAAATTCGATTTTGCACACGCGTTTGACAGTGCGGGAATGAAGCACTTTGTGCACGCAAACCTGTGCGCAAAATCGAATTTTGCGCACGCTGTTAGGAAAATAAAATAGTGAGCCCACTTAAGAGTCAGATTTCCGTAATAGCGTACATGGATGATATTTTGGTTCCTTCAAAGGACGTAGAGTCGGGATTGTTGTCATTGGAGATAGTATTGCAGGAACTAAGAAAAGCAAATTTGACGCTTAACCATCACAAGTGCGTATTTCTAGAGACAAACATAGCCTATTTCGGGTACGAAGTGATCCAGCAAGGGGTTAGGCCGGGCAGTGATGAAATAGAAGCTGTTAATGAATTTCCAGTGCTCACCAACGTTCATGGCGTGAGACAGTCTATAGGCCTAACCAGTTACTTTCAAAGGTTTATCCAGAACTTGCCAGACTACTCACTCAATTGATTAAGAAATCTGAAGTTTGGAGTTGGGACGAAAACCAACAGAGAGGTTTCGACGAACTAAAAGAAAAACTAATTACTAGACCCGTGATAGCAATATATAACTAAGGCGCTGATACTGAAGTGCATACAGATGCGAGTGAGTTGGGACTGGGTGGTATACTGTTACAGCGGCAGAACAATGGCGCTCTGAAACCTATTATATATTTCAGCCGTTAAGTAAGTAAAGAAGAACGAAAGTACCACTCATACGAGTTAGAGACACTCGCGGTAGTAAGTACTTTACAGAGATTTCGGGTTTATCTATTTGGTGCAGGTTTTAAGATTGTGAGCGACTGTAGTGCACTGCGTGCGACCTTTGTCAAATGAGATTTGACACGCGTGCTAGTTACAAGAATTTGACTATTCAATAGAAAACAGGACCGGGGCGAAGATGCCACATATTGATGCGCTCAGCCGTAACCCGAACGAATCCAAAGAGTTTCTCAATGCGATAGAAGATGTAGGGTTGTTACACATAGAACTCGGAGGCTGGCTACTGATTGCCCAATTGCAAGACTCGCGATTAAAGTACATTCATGAGGTACTAAATCAAGAGGCTGGTGATACGGAGGAGCGCCAGATTAAATATGATTTTGTTTTGAAGGAAAATCGAGTGTTTAAAAACACGCCGGATGATCCCACGTGGACGGTGCAAAGGGCTGCAAGGCAACGAATAGTCAAATTATGTCACGATGAGATGGGACATTTTGGGGTGGGGAAAACGTTGGAAAAGGTGCAAACAGATTATTGGTTTGCGTTAATGAGATGTTATGTCAAACGATACGTCGCTGCATCTCTCGACTGCCTTTATCATAAAAAGCCGTCTGGTAAAAGGCCAGGTCATTTGCATCCCATTGAAAAAGTTCCGCAGTCACTGCATACGGTACATATAGATCACTTGGGGCCGTTCGTAAGAGTACCACGAGTAATTCATACTTGCTCGTGGTAGTAGATTCTGAGAAGAACTGCCGGCCGAGCGGTTTCTGAATACAATTTAGCGAAGCATTTGGCTTCTTAAAGTGAATTATTAGCGACCGTAGTAGTGCATTCATCAGCAAAAGATTTCAAGAATATTGTCACGAAAGGGGTATTCAGCATGTGTTAACAGCAATAACTACCCCAAGAGTAAACAGACAGGTAGAACGTTACAATAGGACGATTCTTAACGCGCTCGCTGGTAGGCTAACCGAAGAAAGAAAATGGTACCAGGAGTTAGCGCGAGTTGTTTGGGGCGTGAATAATACAATTAATAAAGGAATCGGAAAAAGCCCTTCAGAATTATTACTAGGGTATCGACCCAGCGGTGCAGCTGAGGCGAAAATCCTCAACGCTATAGGAGAGTCTTTTAACGATGAAAATAGACAGAAAGCTAGAGAGCAAGCCGAAGAAGTAATTTGGCGGAATGAGAAAGATCAGGAAACTTGGTATAACAAGAGGCGAGCTCCCCCAAGGCAATTCAGGCATAAAGACATCGTGGCGGCTAAATGTTTACAGGGCTATAATGAGGGTTCAAGTAAAAAGTTTTTGCCAAAGTACGCTGGGCCATATAAAATCACGAAGGTACTGGACCGCAATAGATATGTCATCGAAGATATCAAAGGGGCTCAACACACATAGAAGCCTTATAGCGGTGTGGTTCCGGGCGAGAACCTGAAGCCCTGGACCACGGGAGTCAGCGATTCTGACTTCGATGACACTGAGGGCAAGGATAACACTAGAAGCTCATATGGTCGGTCAGACGAGAAAGGTGAACCGTTGAGTGTGAATCGTGCCGGAGTACCGTGATGTAATACTGGCCGTTCGGCGGTGTCTTGGGCGGAATGGTTTTGGGGAAAATTATGCGACAGGGCTGTGACGTCATAGACCCGACGATGGGGAATATCTCTGCGGGTCCGCATGAGTTGTGCAAAATCACTTCCGGATTATAACAGTATTACTGGTACAAGGAATGCAGTGACCACTACTAGAGGCCGATTGGATAACTCACGGACGAGTAGGGCTACTATGGTGGTCATGGCATGAGTCGCTTAGGGAGCATGGAGCGAATGGTTGGGATTGTAGCCTATAAGTACATGAGTAAAGAAAAGAAAGCACGCCTAATTGAAAAGAAAGAGAGAATGACAACTGCATATAGCGTTAAGTAATATTGCTAACGGCAGATGATGCTATGGGATACGAGTGGGTGAGGTGCAAAACTTTCAATGTTGTCCTTTGGTTATAGAATACCGCAGGTTAACTCGGAGTATGGCAGCACGGGATGCGGTCACCATAAGTACTACACGTACTACACTACGTACTACGTACTACAAGTACTACCAGGATGGACGACTGAAAGGAACAACTAAAAGGAAACAACGCACCAGATGTTTACCCGAGAATGGCATACACCCCCTCCCCCCCACTCCACACTCACTCGACTGTGTCTTCAAGGGGATGACAATGACTTGCGTTTGTGATACGATCATTATAGACTCGGCATTGCTCTTATCAAGAATTGTATTCGACTACTCCAATATAAAGTTTCTTACACAAGAAATATCAATTACTGCCTTTCAAGTTCGGCACGTAACAAAAATAATGATATATTGTGGCATTTGCGCATCAGAAATGCCACAATGACGTGGCATCATACGCCTGGCTTGCGCGCCCCACGTTACATTAAGGGATACAACTCGCGGGTCCGCGTCGAAGGGTCGCGCGATCGGGGTGGGAGGGGGTTCAGCTGCGGTGGTGGCGGGGCGGATCGGACGGCGAGGCATGAGGGCTAATACCCTACGCCGATGATGCCGCCGACCGCCCGCTTCCCGTTAACTGTCCGCTGGACACCTGATCGTCCCGATGAGCGACCTGGACGGCAACGTACCGCGGGAGGGGGGTATTTTTTTTTTGGTCCACCCGCTAGACGAGGGACGGTGAGGGGCCAGGAATTCCCGTGAGGCGGGAATTCCTTCGGCTAAATTCATCAAACCGGCAACAATAGGGATCGGCAATCTTCGGATTTCTCGAATTCAGTCTCTTTCCGGTAATCGACCGTGTCACACGCGGCGACGTTAGTTCGGACGATTGCGGGCAGTACCTTTTTGGATTACGGATTTTTGTGTGTGGACGACTCGGCTTGTTTTTGTGGATCTCTGGTGGACGACGTAGCTTGTGTTTTGGGACTTGATTTGGTTTTAGTGGGAATAAGGGCCCGGGTGACTGTGCGGGGAGTGGGGAGGTGCACGAACGGCGGACATGCGAACAGGATCGCCAGCCGGAGTCAAGGACCTCCCGCCCAGAACTGGCCTGTTTGGTTTTCTTTTTTTTGGCTCCCTTGGATTTTTGGAATAAGCCGCTACACCGGTAAGTACCGCCGAGAACGGCCCTTCGTATTCCACGTATTCCCCTCGAAGAAGGGCCAGGATAGTCGCCTTCACGTAGCCCGGGCGTAGATCGGTGGTCCAGGCGTTCGGGACGCTGGCCGGAGCAGATCTCCGCTAGGAAAGAGGTTCGCCCACCGAGCTTGGTAGGATCGCGACCGCGTGGTAGGAATACGCACCTCGTGATAAGGCACGCTAGGGGCGGTGGGGAACGGTTAATCCTGCGGCCCTTACGAAGGGCCGCGCTCGCCGTTAAAAGTTATTGTACACGTCGATTTGTACTGGCTCCGCTTTCCTTTACATTTGAATAAACGGATATTAAAACTTCGACCGGCGTTTTCATTGGCGTACCCCGAACTGTTCAAATCTCGTCGTCCCTACGTTCCCCTCTATCATTTCAGCTAGCTGAGGCTGAGCAGCCGGGAGATCGCGTGGAAGCGGCCATAGGAGGAACGTCGGTGCGGAGAGTTCGCATCTGGCGCCCAACAATCCGATCTAGTTCGGATCTCGGATAGTTTTCCGGGTTTCAGCACGTTGGGAGTAGGCGTGAATTATTTGTCGGCTACGCCGTTGGCCGGCGTACGTCACAATATAAAACAACTATATTGAAACTTATTAAAATACACTAATATTACTGTAGTTTCTATTCATTGAATAACACCCCAAAATTTGCATGCATGTTTATTTTCCAGTACACTTTTCTCTACACATACGCAAATATTTCAGATATTATTACTCCTCGTTAGAATAACAAGGTGCGTTTGAACATTCTAAACAAGCAGTAAATACAGCATGACAAATGGGAAGGTGTGAAAACTAATTGATTACTATTGTTGAACAGGTACAGGAATCAAAAAAATGAAATGATGTTTACATAGTAGAAACTTTGAGGTTTTATTAAGGAACAGAATAGCATATTTTAAAAGTTTTATGTATTTTAGAAACGAACACTATAAAAATACCGAAAATTCGTAAGGGGCAAAACACATAATGGTATAAGTTTTCGAAATGTTCACCATCTGAATTGGCGCAGTAATCGAGCCTCTTTTTAACAATAAAATACACACTCCCTTACAGTATCAGAAATATCGTGAACCGCTTTCTATATAGTCGTTTTGAGTTGCTCTAGGTCTTTGGGTTGATCGGCGTTACCATTAAGTGTTTTGCCCCTTACGAATTTTCGGTATTTTTAAGATGTTCGCTTCTAAAATATACAGGGTGTTCCGAAATTACCTGACCAACGGGGTATGGCGATGTTCGGGAGACACCACTGATCACGAAAATGACCTCCCTTTTCTCCTGAAGGTCATAGTTTTTAAATGGTAGCAGGTCAAAGTTGACGAATCAGAGGAAGGCGTCAAGAGAAATGTAGGCACATACGAACTTTTGAGTATTCTTCCCTCGCTTTTGTTTCTCGGTGGCTTCGGGCAGGATGACGTCAACCGAAGACATGCCTATTGGATGTCACTCGCTAAGAACAGAAGTTCTCAGTTGAACAGTCAAGCACTACTTAACTGAAAACTGCAATGTTCTATGATAATTCCATTTGACTTACACAGATATCTCTGTGAAGTCTTACGTAGATTATCCTGATCTCGCTTTTCTTCCATTGATTTCCAGCGATTCATGCTACATCTGATGGAGGATTATACATGCTTCACCTTGAGATTGACAAAAATTGATTCGATCACAGCAGCATAAATTTTAATTTTCCTTCCGGCTGCGAGGAGTTATTCAACTTCCACGTGTAATTCAACGGGAGGTAGATTTCGGATTTACCTACTACGAGAGATCAGTATTATATCTTACAGGGAATATAAACTCTTAAAGCCATTCTACAATGCAATATAATAACACGTAACACGGAAGAAATAAGCAATAAGATCGTCAATTGTATATTTACCTAATTCCATTGGATCCCCCAATGAAGAAGGAGAAAATCGTTTTTAAAATCGAGCGTTTACTACGTTTCTACGATTTTGGTCACGTCTTGGACATAGCAACGATACGGAAGCGGTTGCTAGGGTCTTTAAGGACTTAACGGAGCACGAAACGTCATTGTCAAATGTCATTACCAGTCACCTGTCATGATCTGTCAATATATAAATATTTAAAAAACGTGTATGCGTTTATTCATACAGATAAGTAAATCATTACTTCATTTTTAAAGTCACGATGACTTTTATCGTAGATAAATTTAATTTCTGTAATGATATTGATAATGACCTTGTCTATAGAGTTGGTTAATGACAGGTGACAGGAAATAACATTTCACGCATGGAAATATTGGCGAAATATTACGTATTTCACGGAGCACGGAACGTAATGAGTAGCATCGAGCATGCCCCGTTCCGTAATCTCTGTAACGGCTTACGTGAAAAATACATAGCAACGATACTCCGCTTCCGTATCGTTGCTATGTCCAAGACGCCACCATAATCGTAGAGACGTAAACGTAAACGCTCGGTTGTAAAAACGATTTTCTCCTTCTTGATTGGAGGATCCAATGGAATTAGGTAATTATACAATTGAAGATCTTATTGCTTATTTCTTACGTGTTACGTGTTATTATATTGCATTGTAGAATGGCCTTTAAGGAATATGCTTTATAAATTATGAAAAGTTGTCAATTGCATTCGAATTTTATTGCGATATGTCAATGGGATGTAGCACGAATCGCTGACGATCAATGGAAGAAAAGCGAGATCAGGATAATCTACGTAAGACGTGACAGAGATATCTGTGTAACTCAAATGGCATTATTATAGAACATTGCAGTTTTCAGTAAGTGCTTGACTGTTCAATTAAGAACTTCTGTTCTCAGCGGGTGACATCCAATAGGCATGTTTTCAGCTAACGTCATCCTGCTCAAAGCCACTGAGGAACAAAAGCGAGGAAAGAAAACTCAGAGTTCGTAGGTGCCTACGTTTCTCTTGATACCTCGTTTTGATTGGTCAACTTTGACCTGCTCCTATTTAAAAATATGAGCTTCCGGAGAAAAGGAAGGTCATTTTCGTGATCAGTGGTGCCTCCCGAACACCGCCTTACCCCGTTGGTTAGGTAATTTCGAAACACCCTGTATAAAACTTTTAAAACATACAATTGTGTTCCTTAATAAAACCTCAATGTTTCTACTATTAAACCATCATTTCGTTTTTTTTTTATTTCTGTACCTCTTCAAAAATAGTAATCTAAATAAAATAATAAAAATAGTAATTTCCTATTTGTTATCCTGTACAACACAGAGTGCATTTTTACCTTTCAACGAAACAGGTTTTCAATAACCTTTCACTGCTTATAATTTTTTTTATAAAATGACAAGGAGTTAGCGCTACACAAATTTTATATATTGATAAGAATACTATTTATTACCGATTAAAAGGTGAATGATCCTTCCAATATCAAAACGAATTTACAGGTAAGTATTTAACGTATGATCTATATGCAATATTATCTTATGACCTATTGACTAATGAGATAAAGATTATTTTATATTAGCTGAATCTCGAAACAGTTTCTAATTGTTTAGATACAGCATAAATATAAGTTCATACCAATAAATTAATGTCAGGTCTCTTCATTATGTATTTCTTGACATTTGGATTTCTATGAAGAAGCATGTACAGTAACAGCGTAACTTGATCCGTGCTGGGTATTTTACATATTGTAGCGTAGAGTTTATGTAAGTTGAATTGAAAGGTGGTTATTGCTTTCGTAGGAGTCATCGGATCGCCATCTGTCAAATTATAAATATCGAATTATACTGATATGGAAATTTATAGACGATGATGTCCAAAACCTATGTACGGTACTATGTCGTTATAAGTCACTGTTAGGCTGGTTAGGGGAATAGGAATCTAAAAAATTTGTCGCTCGAGCATTTTCTCACTATTGCGCGGCGAGGTCGAGATTCACGTATGTATATGTTAAGTAGTGTCCATGAGCATCGCCATTCCTCGTTATAAGCGAATCACAGTTGCCGCATGTGAGAAACGAACTGTTAGAAATATTAGCTCGGTATTAAGGTAAGTATGGAAAAAGGTCGTTAAATAACAATAACTAAGGCAAACAGTCTAAGGTGAAACTAATTCATAATCTCATAAATATATTGTTCTTCTTTTTAAATATGTAAAAGGGACCAATACGTTCTCGTACACCTTCTTAGTTATGCTACAGCCGATAAATTGGAAGATGAAATTATAAACCTTGCTTTCTTTCTCGCTGTTACTAATGTGGAAAACATAGTATTCATGACATTTGTCGGAATATAAAAATAACTTACAATTAGTCCTGCAACAGTTTCAAATCTTGTCATTCTAATCTTTTTAACTGAAACGATAGCTTTTCAATATTACATATCTTTTTATACACAGAAAAATCTTATGTCCAAGTACGTATGATTTTACGCAATTACTTGTTTGTTTATAACGAAAGGTCCGCACCAAACTTCGATCCGCTTGATGCATAGAGTTTAAACGGGGGAAATGATAAAGCTTAGAAAGAGTTTGTATATAATGAGGTAGTACTGTTTACATGTTCATTGATTAATTTTCTTATACCATAAATTTCACTCCAATTCCATCTAAAATGTTAAATTCTTACAATATTCATAATGTGGAAGGACACAAAATTCTAGGTGAATAATATACCCTGTCCAAATATTTGTATATAACTAGAATTTCTATAAATACGGTATTTATATTTTATAAATCATGACTGAGACTTCCGTTTCCGGTGACTGGTGTGGAGAGTGAGTGTGTGATCAGGCATAGGAAAAGGGTGCGGGAAGTGTGTGTGGAGGTGTTAGGAGGGTAGAAGGCGGTGGTGAGTATAGAGGAGGATGAGTTGTGTAGGGTGAGAGAATAGGCTGGTAAAGGGAGTGAAGGAATAAGTGAGGGTGGTGACAGTAGGGACGGGGAATTTTTTGGAGGTTAGGTGATAGTGAGAGTGACAGGCGCGGGAGAAGTAGGTATAGTAGGGAAAGGATTAAGGTAAGGTAGTAAAAGACCGGTAAGGTAGGGAGGGGGATAACAGCGAAAGGTAAGACCGGTGGAGGACGGTAGGGTATTAAGTGGAAATGGCGGACGAGAATGGTGGGAAAGAGGAGTACGAGGAAAAAAGAAGAGGAAGACTGACAAGTGTGGCGAGGCTGATGAGGGGGCGAGCAGGGAGTGAGGGGAATATTGAGGAGTTGCTGATGGGACAGAGGAAAGCCTTAGAGTTTGAAGAGACGGAAGAAAGGGGGATGGTAGAGCAGGAGAAGGATGTGTTTAAGAGGAGTAAGTTGGTGGGAAGATCGCCGGAGAAGGGGGGGGACAGGGGGACAGAAGAATTGTTGAGGTTGCTGGCGAAGAAATTAGAGGGGGTGCTGACGAAAAAAGTGGGGAAAGTGGAGAAAAGGATAGAGGAAATGGCGAGGGAAGTGAGGAGGGAAAGGGAAGAGATGGTAAACAGGTGGGAGGAGGAAAAGGAGGCGATGATTGATAGGATAGTAGAGTTGGAAAAGAGGGTGGAGAAAATGGAAGGGTGGAATAAGGAAAATAGGGGTGACGGGGGAGGACAGAATACATGGGGGGGAGAAGAAAAGGTAGAGGAGGTGGAAAGGAGGTTAAGAGGAATGGAACTAAGGATGGAGAGAGATGAGAGAGAGAAAAGAAAGAAGAACGTGGTAGTGAAGGAAGTGAAAAGGGGGGAGGGGGCGAACTGGGAGAGGAAAATAGACAGGATTTGGAAGAAGATGGGGGGGGGG